>NC_056731.1:1916926968-1917226968 GCF_019279795.1 Protopterus annectens
GTCAGTAGACTTTTAGACAATGTCAATGTAAATGTTGTTGCTCAACCATGTCCTGCTAAGTCTTCCAAGATGACAGTACTGCATCTGTATACGTTTTTAGGTTTTGTTACTTCTCTGTACTAAACACTGTGTTATGTGATGCTATCATGTAACCGATGTACAGACATGATTAATAGGTCTGTGAACTGCAATCTGCATTATTAGATATTTATCATATGTGAATTTTTTAGACATTCAAAAATGACTAGGATTTCAAGTCTGTCAGTAACACACGAAGAGGATGTTATTTTCAAACCGCATGAATATAAATGTAGATTGTGTTACATACATGCATGCATACATACATATAAAAGTAGCTATTTGTCAAAATATAGGGTTATAGATGGCATGAGATTTTTGGTTGCAGCACTTACTTTTTACTGCCTTAGTAAAAGTACCCCTGTAATTACCTACTATAATATACTAGGAATGGTACTGGAAAGTATATGGTGAAATGTATAGACTGCATTTGCTTCAGCTTTCAAATGCTAATCAGTGTAAACCAGCCAACATTCAGGAAAGATGTGAAAGTTGAAAACGTTTTACCACAATGAATGATGGAAAGTAGTGAGAAAAGAAATCAAGTAGGATGGAATCACTATTAGACTAATAGTTATGGTGTGATTTCTGAAGGATAACATACAGCATCAGCTAATGAGAAAATAGATGTTATGTGATCCTATCTTGCCTACATTCTGACTAATGGGTTCGGAGCCGATCCCTCGGCTCCGACTCGGCACGCTTATGCCAAAGAGCGAAGTCTCTTATTGGCTGAGCTTACTATATCCCAGGATGCACCACTACCAGTCCCCCAGATCTCGTTTGCCGCTAACCTGCGAAGACGTGGTCTCGAGCTGGCTGAGCTGAGTAGTAATTTTACTAACTTTTTCTGTCAGTTTTTTTGCTGTCTTGTCACCAAAAGCTGTTTTAACGGCTATTCTTCTCTTTTGTGTGTGTTTGGAGTTTGTTAAAGACTTGTCGTGTGATTGGGTTGAGTTTGGTAGGCCTCCTTCATCTTAGGGCCTTCCCGGTCAGTCAACCCTCTTAAAAACTTACAGGGTTTCAAAGTACCCTTGTTATTTGCAACGCTTTTAAGCGATAACTGTAACCTATTATTAGGTAGTGTCAAACAGAAAGTCAGTTTGTATTTTTCTGTCAAAGATTACTCTAATTGTTTTACCATAATGTCTCAAAATCCTAGGCCTTCGGGCTTCAAAAAATGCACCAAATGCAATTTCAAAATGTCCATCACAGACGATCACTCGCTCTGTGTGTATTGTTTGGGTGCAAAACACTTACAGGAGTCATGCAGCGTGTGTCACGCTTTTTCCTCAAGGGTCCTCCAGGAGAGGAAAAATAAACTGATTCTTAAGGGGTTAATAAACCTTCTTTTGAAGAAGCCTTGGCATCCTCTCCTTCTCCGGCTAAAGAAAAGGCGCCGGTTCCGACCAGTCCGTCGGATCCGACCGCCAAAAGACATAGGCAGGCCTCTCCTTGGCTCCAAGGACTTGAGCCGAGGACGAACAGTCTGCCTCGATGCCACCAGTCTCGACTCCTCTGGCTTCGGAGCCGATGGCTGGGGCATCGAGGCGGGTCACCTTCGGCTCCACTGGTCTCGAGCCGACAAGGGTCGCCGCTCAGACACTTCCTCTTCGGCGAAGTCCACCTCGGCACCGATGGAATCTAGTGTGTATTCCTTGGCGCCGATAGTCATCGAGTCGCCTCGGGCGGTCCCCTAGCCCTTTGGGGCCGTTGGAGAGGCCTCGAACCCGTTCAGTTTCCTCGGTCTTCGAGGATGTCGGATTCAGATATAGACAGGGTGCTCCAAAGACTGTTCCAGTCCCCAGTCTTCCAAAATTTGTTTCGTTCCACCCAGTTGGCTTGAGCCGATAGCCCTGGCCCACCCCATTGCCATTCCTCCTCCGACTGCTTGGCTCCGTCGGAGCAGGTGCTGTTGAGCCGGTGGAGATCTTAGGTCGGCTCCGACCCTTACTCCAACCTGACCTGGGTCCGAGTTTGGTACACGGACTTCTTCGGCTGGACCCGGGGTGATGTTTGGGACCTATGCTTTCCGAGCCTCCTCGGTGCTCGGCTGCGGGACTTCCGGCTATCATGGCTCGGGGACCGGACACCCCAGGATTCTGGGGTCCGGCTTTCAGAGCCATGAGGAGTGCCTTGGCCAAGTCTTCGGCCATCTCTCCGGCTTTACCGGCACCTTCCCTGGGCGTGGAGACTGGGTCTTTGGCAGTTTCCCTGTCCGTAGGCAGCGGAGCCCCTGGGCCTGAGGTTACCCCCATTGGGGTTCCCTCCTCCTGAGGGTTCTTCGGAGTTGTCTTCGAGGAACCCCAAGGAAGAGATCGTGCAAGAGGAAGCACGTGGACTCCCCGAGTCTATTACATCGGACACTGATCTTGATGATGCAGAGGGTCCCGAAGTCGTCCTTGGATGATGTCTCATTTGCAGACATCTTAGAGATCCTCAAACAACGAGGCGGCTGGATATCCAAACCCCCCTCTGCTGATGAGTCAGTGCTCCTCAAGGCCTTTGGGGCTCAGCCCTCCGCCTCCTGGGTGTCTCCGCCCTTCGACGAGCTTCTGGATTTAGTTTGTCGGAGGCGTGGGAACATCCAGATACCGTGGAACCAGTCCCTTCTCGTCCAAATAAATTTTTGTCTGCCCCACCCGAGAAGGAGTTCCTCACTAAAGGCGTGGCTGTAGATGGTGGTGGCATCTGCTACACAACAGGACGTGGCAGAGGCTTCAACGTCCGTCCATCCTCCTAATAAGGAGTCTAGGAGCATGGACAGGTGGAAGCGCACCCTGACTTCAGCGGCCTTTACTTTAAGGTCTCTGAATTATTTGGCACATTTTACCAGGCTTCAGAGGGATCTGGTCAAGGAGTTGTCAGATTCCCTCTCGGGTAACCTACCTGAGCAGCTAGCCCAGTCGGTTAGCTCTCAGTTGGCTATCCTTACGTCAATTTCTAACTCGTCCATGAGGCTCATTTCCTATGCGGCCGAAGGCGGGTAGAGCGGCAGGCACAGGCGTGGCTCTACGGAGACAAGCCTGGCTCCGCTTGTGTCAGTTGCGGAGGCCTTCAAGTCTTCCTTCGCCGGCGCTCCCTTTGATGGGTCCTCTTTGTTTGGACCAAGGTTAAAGACACCCTTACCGCTGTGAGCAAGAGGGAAAAACTTTGTCTGCCGTAGGTGCCGTTATTCCACTCCCTTCGGCCTTACCCCAAGGCTAAAGGAGGGGGGAAGATGTGGTTCCGCAAATCTCGTAAGTTTTTCCCCCAACAGCAGGAAGATTCCCCTTCCAGAGGCAGAGGACGGGGAAATTTTTCTGGGAGACACCGTCCCAGAGGCGGCAGAGGCCCCCGCAATTCTGGAGACCGCGAGTCCTTTCGTGGCTCTTCAGCCTCCCACACATCATGAGGGATTGCCCGGCTGTGCTGCTCCGGAGCCAGTCGGGTGTCGTTTGCCAAGCACCTAAAAGCCTGGGAGTCAATCACTCAGGACAGATGGGTGCTTCGGATCATTGCCGGAGGTTACACCATCCCATTCACATACTCACCCCCACCGTCCAAAAAATCCTGGACCCACCACCCAGTCAAAGGGAAATGGCAGCCGCAGAAGCTTTAAAGCTGCTAGAAAGAGTCATCCAACCGGTCCCCACAGACCAGATCGGATCAGGAAATTACTCCAGGTTCTTTTAGTGCCAAAAAAGACAGGGGACCTGAGACCAATATTGGATCTCAGCAGACTGAACCAATCCGTCACGAAATCCAAATTCCGAATGGTCACGTTACAATCCATTCTCCCATTGTTGGAGAAGGATGTTTGGATGTGTCCATAGACCTCAAGGACGCCTATTATCACATACCGATACATCAGGCGTCCAGGAGGTATCTGCGCTTCAGCCTGGGAGTCAGTCATTACCAATTTTGTGCTCTGCCCTTTGGTCTCACCACAGCCCCAGGGTGTTCACCAAGTGTTTGGCAGTAGTGACGGCTCACCTGAGAAGTCTTGGATTCCAAGTGTTTCCCTATCTGGACGACTGGCTCCTGACTGCCACCACCAGGCATCTACTAATGGACAACCTCAAAGTCACCATCTCCCTGGGTGCTACCCTGGGGATTACATTCAATTGGTCAAAGTCTGTCTTGCTGCCCTCTCAGCATAAGGTTCATAGGAGCAGAGATAGACTCAAAATTGATGCGCGTCTTTCTTCCTGCCGAAAGGATCCAAACTTTACAGGGCCAAGTTCAAGCTCTGATCTCGAGATCCAAAGCCCCAGCCAGGATGGTTCTACAAGTTTTAGGTTCAATGTCTGCCACGGTTCTTTTAGTTCCTCTGGCAAGATTGCACATGAGGATTCTTCAGTGGTTATTGTCAACTCAATGGTCCTTTCAGGATCTTCCCCTCAATCATCACATCATGATTACGGAAACATGCAAACGGGACCTTCGCTGGTGGCTTCAGACATCCAATCTAAATCAAGGAAGAAGCCCCTTTGTTATTCCCTCTCCAGTGGTTACCCTGACGACAGATGCCTCCCAGATAGGGTGGGGGGGGCATTGTCTGGGCAGGTTAGTTCAGGGCTCCTGGCTTCCAGACGAAGCTCTTCTCCACATCAATGTGTTGGAGATGAGGGCTGTACTTCTATCCCTACAGGCCTTACACAAGTTTCTTCCTCAGGGCATCATCGCCATCCACACAGACAACATGTCGGTGGTCTGGTATCTGAACAAACAAGGAGGGACCAGATCTTACCCCCTTTGCAGAGAGGCCATGAGGGTGTGGGAATGGGCTGTAGCTACCAACCGCTTCTTGGTAGCGACCCACATTCCGGGGAAATCAAATATATTGGCAGACAAATTGAGCAGGACAATTCTCTCTCCTCACGAGTGGTCCCTAAACGAAACAGTAGCAGCTCAGGTTTTCAGGAGATGGGGGACGCCGTGCTGCGACCTATTTGCAACTCCACTAAACACCAAGTGCAAAAGGTTCTTCTCCTTGACTCCACATCAGGGAGTACCAGCTATGGATGCTCTAGCACAACCTTGGCCAACAGGGCTACTTTATGCCTTTCCTCCGATTCCACTTCTCTCCAAAGTCATTCAAAAAGCTTCTCAATTGGGGTCTGCAATGATACTGATTGCCCCATACTGGCCTCGTCAGGTATGGTTTCCTTACCTGAAGAAACATGCGGTGGACGATCCGTGGACTTTAGACCTAATTCCGGACCTGCTAATTCATCAGTCAGGACAACAGCATCAGTCCCTTCGATCTTTGAAGTTGACAGCTTGGCTCCTCCACTTCCGACCTTAGTCAGAAGTCACACATTAGACCCGGAAGTTGTTCACATTTTATCTTCGCCCACAAACCCACCACTAACAAATTGTACCTCAGTAAGTGGAAGAGGTTTGCTATCTGGGCTCAACTCAAGGGCTTAGACCCTATCACTGCTCCTATCCCAGAGGTTTTGAAATTTTTAACATCCCTATTTAACCAAGGATCTTCTGTCTCTACTATTAAAGTCCAACTAGCGGCAATCTCTAAATTTCACGAGTCCATGGATCCTCCATTGATGAGCTGCAGACTATGCAAAACTTTCATTAAAGGTGGGTCTGTTGAGACCCCAGTTTTTCATCCTGCCTCCGTGGGATCTAGATTTAGTGCTTGCATTGACATCTTCCCTTTCGAACCGGCTGCTACATGTGAGTTAAAATATCTGTCTTGGAAAACTGCTTTCTTAGTTGCAATTACTTCTGCAAGAAGAGTTTCAGAGCTTCAAGCCCTGTCCATTAAACCACCGTACTTGATTTTCCACAAGGACAGAGTATCTCTTAGGCCTAATCCATCCTTTGTCCCAAAGGTCTGTTCTAATCTTTGTCTCCAACAGTCTCTAGAGCTACCAGTTTTTCTTCCCAAATTTCTCCAATGAAGCAGAATACACTCTCCATAAATTGGATGTTCACAGGCAATTACGCTTCTATTTAGACAGGACTCAGCAACCGTAAGTCAGACCAGTTGTTTGTGTCCTTCTCAGATAATAAATTGGGTCAAACCATCACAAAAGCTACTATTTCCAAATGGATTAGAGATTGCATAACTCAGGCTTATTCTTCTTGAATAAGCAACTTACAACATCTATCAAAGCTCATTCTACCAGAGCTATGGCTACTTCTATAGCTTTTCATTCCAAGCTCGCTATATCGGAGATTTGTGCTGCGGCTACTTGGTCCAATCCACACACTTTCATTTCCCACTACAAATTGGATGTGGCATCTAAAGGACGAGCATCATTTGGTTCCACGGTACTCAGGAGTGTTTTCCAGTGAGCCACCCAGGATTCAGGTGCTAGGGACGCTGTCCCATTAGTCAGAATGTAGGCGAGATAGGATCACATAACATCTTTTAGTTATGTACTCACCATAACTTCAGATGTTTGGGATCCATCTCGCTTACATTCTAATACCCACCCTCCTTCCCCTGCCTTGGAGATCAGAAGAGATTGAGCGGTTTTGAGTTCTACTGTTTTATCTTGTTTCATCTGACGATGTTATATAAGCAGGGCGTGCATGTGTGCATGTATGCGGACAAACTAGATCTGGGAGACTGGTAGTGGTGCATCCTGGGATATAGTAAGCTCAGCCAATAAGAGATTTCGCTCTTTGGCATAAGCGTGCCGAGTCGGAGCCGAGGGATTGGCTCCGAACCCATTAGTCAGAATGTAGGCGAGATGGATCCCAAACATCTGAAGTTATGGTGAGTACATAACTAAAAGTTTTAGAGTAGTGATTAGATTCAGTTCCAAAGCTGCATGACATTTTTAGAGAAAAGATGCAAAATATTTTATTATTTTAGGATATTTGGATATTTGTTAGTCAACATGTTTCTTTGCAAGGCACAACTAAAGCAATGATGTGCTGTAAAATGAGGGAAATGTGTAGGACTATAAAAGTGCACCTATATCATCACACACACACACACACACACACACACACACACACACACACACACACACACAAGCAACACTAACAGCACACTGTATGAAAAATAATTGATAGTGGAGGGAAAAACAATTGTAGCAACAAGCATGAAAAATACTATTGCCTAGGCTTGAATACTTATTTGCAAAAGCAAGTACATAGTAAAGTAGCTATCAACTCATTGCTAAAGAGGCTCCAGGTCTATGTGTGACAAGAAGATAGCATCTCTAGCTGAGTAAAATCCAGTCATTCAGCTAATCTAATTGTTCATGAGCGGGGGAAGGAAAATACAAAAGGACAAACTGCAGCTGCAAGTTCTAAGCATTTCCTCTAAAAAACCCCACTGAGAGTTTGTGTAATCTGACCTGCAGTATGCTAAAAAGGCTATCTGAAAACCTTGCCTCTAGCTGAACATGTGACTTACAGACTACTAAAATGTAAACAAACTCCTCTAGCAAAAAATCTGAGCCAGTGCCCCTTTAACAAACTTTTGCAAAAGCAGCCCTGGAGCGCTGAAGGCTGATCACGTGCTATGCTACAGTCAGACGTCATAGTCAAGGAGGCGGAGCCAGTTAAGCGGTGGATCTGTCATTATTTGCGCCTTTGTTTACAGTTGTGCCTTATTTTATGTGGAATAGGATAATTGAGGGCATTCAAGCAACGGTTGGTTCTCTGAGCCGGGGTACCGTTTTTTTGCGGAGTACGCCCGTCTTCCTACCTGTCAACTAACTGGGGACAAATTTCAACAGAATCAGGGACAAGTAAAAAAAAAATCAGGGACAATCGGGGACACTTTTAAAATATTAGTGCTATTAACTTGAAACATTGACAGAATCAGAGCATATGAATTGATACACATTTTCTGAAGTAAAAGAAATTTATAACTCTTAATTATCATTATTCATTAAGTGTAATTCACCACCTTTCCTTCAAAAGTCACTAGTATTTAGGGTTAAGAGGGACAGAATTAAAATTTGAGTCAAAATCAGGGACAGTTGAGAGGTATGCGCTGTCTTCCCTACATCTACCTGGGTTTTCACCAGATGCTCTGGTTGTCTTTCCTTCCACAACCTGTCCCAAATTCGTTCTGTAGGTGAATCCTTAGGGGTGAAATTGAAGTGTATTAACCCACCAGATGTGCAGCAGCCCCACCCAAACCCCACCTGTGACCATTTTGACTGCACCGCCCACCGTTTGATTGAAAAGATGCCACCAAAACACAAGGTAATAGACCTATATTTCACCATTAATAAAGCAGTTTTTTAATATTTTTCGTGCTATATCACTACTTATCACTACTACTTTATTTTAAAATCAAACACATTTTAAAATATTAGTGCTATTAACGTAAGACATTGACACAATTAAAGAATGTGAAATATACATTTTCTGAAGTGAAAGAAGTAAATAACTAATTATTGTCATTATTTATTGAGTAAGTCATCACTTTTTTCCATATGTCACTAGTTTTAGCATGAATTAAGAGGTAGAGATCTAAAATCTTGAGTAAAAAATCAAGACGTCCTATAAATAGGGAGAGTTGACAGATATGGATACCACTCAGGTGTACCTCATTACAAGTAACGTTCCTTATTTTTAATCTTTAAAAAAAAAAATCTATGTTCCAAACTGTTCAACATTGCAAGTATCTTGTCACACATTCACCAAGAAATTTTAAACAAAATAAAAGCATTAAATCATAATAATTCATCAAAACATCTTACCACCAATGAAGTAACACCTTTGTAGCTGTGCAGTGAGCTGCCTTACTGAAGTTATTATTAAAGGCTCCATATTTTCCCTCCTCATTTATTTCACATGATAAGAGTCAATGTTCTACATTTTAGGGATGCCAAGTTCAGTGTTATATCTTCCACTGGGTTTTAAATTCATAGCAAAGATGCAGAAAGAGGAGCACTTCCTCCTCCCTGAATAATGAATATAATGTTTTCAAATAGTGGAGTGTTTTAATAAGTGACAATAAATCTTTGTACAGGTTTAGTTCAGTTATTAAAAAATTAAACCCCTTTACAAAGGTGTAATATATGAAGAAATGAGTAACACTTTGTGGAGCAACTCTAATATTTCAAGAGCTGTGTCAACCACAATTAATATCTCAATTTAGTTTTGAATGCGTTGTAATTTTCTTTCATAACAGTATTTGGTTGTCAAGATGCTTGTGGAACATTTGAATGGAAAGGCCATTCATGTCATTATTGTGCTTATTAAATGCTCTGTTTTTAATTCTACTGTTTCTCCTACATGACATGGATTTACCATTTGCATTGCATGTCAATCATGGCACATTGCCGTTATTAATCCCCGCCCTCTGGCATGTCAATCACGTCGGGCACACCCATTCCTACGTGAACTCAGTGGTGGGTTAATACACTTCAATTTCGCCACTTAAGATACTGACCAAAGGCTGAAAAACAGGACCGGAAATGTAATTACTGAATGCAACAAGACCTGACGTTATAACAGAGGGTCTGGCAACCCTTTAAAAGAATCCAGATTGGTCCCTCAAAGACCATAACTACGCTGGAGCTGGCATGTTTATTTGTTAACCGGGTACCCCAGCCCCAAGTGCAACAAATGCAATGTATGCAGAAGTTTTAGAGTAGGTAGTCAACTGGCATGTTTTTAAAGTGGGAGAAGCGCAGAGGTGATTCACGTAGACACTGGGGGAAATTGCAGAGTCTCTACAAACAGTGACCAGAGATACGGCTGTAGACATGGACTCTGCAGCTGTGAGGGATTTCCCCTACCACCACAAAAAAATGCTTAATTACAAAAAGATCACCCTATAAACTTTATAAATGGTGACCAGAGATAAGGCTGTAAACATGGACTCTGCAGCTGTGAGGGATTTCCCTTACCCCCCCCCCCAAAAAAAAAATGCTTACTTACAAAAAGATCACCCTATAAACTTTAAGGGCACTGTGCAGGTAAAAGCATTCCCACCTTGAAAAACAGTGAAGGGGGCGTGGCCATGCCCACATTACTTAGTGGCCTGATTATGCTAATATGGCAATAACATCACAAATATATTAGCAAGAAAAGTCTCCCATCCCCACTTCCTAGTCTTGCAGACTTCTTAAGTTTGCACTCACATAAATATATTTTTGTGCACAGAGTAAATCTCATAAATAAATATTAAAATAGATGCAGTCAAAAAGTTATAAGCCATTAATACACTCAAAAATTATTCTAATAGAATATGTACAATACTATAAAAAATATTTGAAGGCAGACTATATAAAAGTAAATTAATTCTTATTTGTTAATATACTTAAGTTGTAATATAACAATCTTTCTCTCTCTCTCTGTTTTGGCTTTTCCCGGTTAGGAGTCGCCACAGTGGATCACCTTGTCTGCTCATGACTGGCAGTGGAGTTTTTACGGTGTTGAGTTGCCAGCGCCCAACCTTCCACAAAAGGCACACACATGCACGCACTCATGCCTAGGGCCAAATTTAGCCTGTCCAATCCACTTGCAGCATGTCTTGGGGATGTGGGAGGAAACCGGAGCACCTGCAGGAAACCCACACGACCACAGCGAGGACACGCAGACTCCACACAGAAGACACCCCAGCCAAAGATCGAACCGGAGAGCCTCTTGCTGTGAGGCGACAATGCTAACCACTGCACCACCGTGGTCATCCCTATAACAATCTTTATAAAACAATATTATAAAGTTAATATACTTATTAAGTTATAGTATTATAAGAATCTTAATGAACACAGAATAAAGATGTTATTTTTACATAATCATACTATAAATTATATATTTTTTTACATAGTATAAAGCTGTATAACAACTAATTTTAAGTGATGCACACAATTATTGAACCAAATTTCCAATAATTGTCTTTTTAAATTAGTTATATATTAGCCCAGAGTAGCAACTCATCTTGTAAGCAAAACAGTGCTCAACAGTTATTTAAATTCTCCAGTATTACTGTCTACTGTAAAGTCACCCAAGTCCCTTCAAAGCAGTTATTGTTTCCATTCACTGTGAATAAATAGTGGAACACAGTAACTGGCATTATCCCTGCCATTAAACTACAATGCTGCTTACCTTCATTACTTAGACTCCTGATACTTTTTTCCCCAGCTCTTACCTCCTAGGTAGGGCTCTAGATCAGGTTTCACTACCATCCCCCCACTGAATGCACTCACATCAGTATTAGTCAGTAACATTACCTCCCCTTTCTCTCCAAGCTGTCATCCCTACTTCAACCTACCTTACTGATAGTTTCTCTTGTCCCACCTTGCAAGTCAAGTCATGCATATGTAGTTCAATACGTGGATGATTCTATTATTATCTGCTCTGGTAGGTTCATAGGTTCATAGATTAGTACTAAGCTAACTGCCCTTGCAAGCCATTTTAAGCCTAGCCAATTATCCCTTGTGAGACTCAAACCCCGCACCTTGTGTTTGTAAGGCAAACACCTTAACCATTAGACCACCCTCCCAACCCTGAAACCGAACTTCTGACCATCACCCAGAATGCTTTCTCTATTACTGAAACCTGGATGACAAATAATCACCTCGCCCTCAACCCAAATAAAACAAAACTCTTGCTCTTTATGCCCAAAAAAAGTACCACCATTAATAAATCTGATTTCATAATTTTCTCCTCCAACAAGACTGCCTTAGAGGTAGTGTCTCATACTAAGTTACTTGGCATAACCGTAGATGACAACTTAACCTTTGACCAACGCATCCACAACACCATAAAAAAACCACACCAAAAACTTGGTACCCTCTACTGACATAAACACTTTTTAAACTACTGTACTAGAAAAACACTTGCCCAAACTTTTCTCCTACCTTCTCTTCTCTATGGTGCCCCCATTCTGACAAACATCCAATCATCATTAAAAAATAAAATGGAGAACTGCTATAACAAATTTGCTAAATTCGTTACTAGAGCAAAATATTCCTTCCACCACTGTTACTCATTACAATCCCTGAACTGGCTAGAACTCCCACAACACTTAACTTACATACAACTAGCCACAGCACACAAATTCGTGTATAATTCCTCCAAATGCCCGGCCCTGGCTTCACTTCTGACTCTTATCAACCAAACCGTTCGCTAAGATCTGAAAATCAATCACTTATCCAAGTTAAACTCCCTGTAGACCAATACCTTTACTCTTTCACTGTAGCTAAACTCTGGAATGCCCTTCCACCTTCTCTGCGGACTATAAATAATGCCCCAGCATTGAAAAAAAATCACTCTACCAACATCTCTCCTCTCATTAGCTATGCCCTTGCACCATCCCCAATTCCTCAGTCACCTGATTACTAACCTGACTCATCTCTCAGATACCCACACTCTTCTTCACTCTCCCTATTGTGCATTCACCCTTAATCACAGCACAGTGTGCCTCACCCTGCCTCACATGGGGTAAGTGCAGATTATCATTATCTGTCTGATCTACTGAATACCTGCCAAGCACCCGAGTCTTCCACAAAATGTTGCTATACATTGCCTATGTTACTGTGTCACTTCTGTCTCCTATATTATTCTGTTGTATATTGTTAAGTGCTGTTATTAACTCTCTAAATAATCTCTTAATTATGTACATTGTTTTTTTTTTTTTGGAGCTTTTCTCCCCGGGCCTCCAGTGAAAATGGGCTCATTTCAGCTCAGTGGACTTTCCTGGTTAACAAAAGCAAATAAATAGTAAAATAAATAAATTATATATAAATGTACAGTATAAATTGTTTGTACCTTGTGTCAGCATTCTAAGAAACCAATGACCAAAACTGTATGTTATGGCTAAGAAAATATCAATACTTTGTTCAGTGTATTAGTTTTATGAGTTTATATATGAAATATCACTGATTTTCATACAAATTTAACAAACATACACACACACACACACACACACACACACACACACACACACACACACACACACACACACACATATATAACTTATAGAACTTTAAAAAATATAACTATGCTGCTAAATGCTGTTATAATTATATACATAAAATCATAGACGATTACAAGGTTAATATCACAAGAGCCTTTGCAGGCCTAGCTAATAATATCCAGCTTATGACAATGTTGTTGTGTCTTTCGGCTTTTCCTGGTTAGGGGTTGCCACAGCGGAACTCCGGTCTGCTAATGATTGGCAGTTGATTTTTACGTGCTGAGTTGCCAGCCCTAACGCACAAGCTTCAATGAAGGTACGCCCATTCACGCATGTCTCCACGCAGAAGACACTCTAGCTGAGAGTCGAACCGGACAGCGTCTTACTGTGAGGCGACAGCGCTACCGCAGCACCACCACCGTGGATACCCAGCTTATGACAATATTATATCTTAATTCCCCAGATATGGAATGGGGCAGTGTCAGGGTAGTGGGTCTTTGAGTGTTGGAGCCCTGCTTCATTTTACAGACTGCGTCTGTCCAAAAGGGGCATGGGCAGTACCCCAGGAGTGAATTCACAGTTCCCTGTCCATTTACCCACATTCTTTTTGAAGACAGTTAGGGACAAGCTTTGTTTTACAAGGATGGGAAGTTTATTCCATAGATGAGGTAGCCTTTGGGATATGAGTCTTTCTCTTCAGTAAGTTCTGTTAGAGTCGCAAATAATGTTCAGGTTCATAGAACGTGTAACCCTTGTATATTTTTTCTTCCAAATATGTAACGTTTTCATCAGGGTTGAATCAGGGAATGTCTTGTAGATCAGACATAAGTCCCCTCTCAATAAACAATACGAGATGGAGTAAAGGAATAGGGCCTTTAGTCAATCTGCATAAGGCATGTGTCTTATGCTTTGTATTTTTTTATTGAGAATCCTCTGGGGGTGATCCAATTGGTTTAAGTGCCTGATGAGGTACATGCAGAAGGAAGCATTGTACTCAATTATAGGCCTGATGAGGGCCAAGTGCAGTGGCACTATGACTTCCTTTGATCTTAATGCCATGCCTTAACTTATAAGTTGAGCCACACATAAGGATTTTCTCACTACTGTAGCTACCTGGTGGTCAAAGTTTAGATCAATATCTGTGTTCTTAGGTCTCTCACCACTGGCTCCACTTTTAGGGGCTTGCTATCAATATTATAAATTTGCAAGCATATCTGATTTACTGAAGAGTATGATTATATATTTCTTAGCATTTAGCCTGAATCTATGGTTTAGACACTTATAATAAATAGTGCATGTACACTTCTGCTTTTTTAAAATACATATAGCAAAATATAGACATTTAAATGCATGTACATTTAAACTTTTCTTAGTTAGAAATATGCATGGCTTGGCATCCTACTGTGTATGTGTAATACAGAATAATTCTGTGCTTGGTACAAGCTTCAAGGAGAAATGCTGATAAGAATGACTCCTTAAATTCCTGAGAACCAGGTACAAAGATGAGTGGAAACAGAAACAATTCCCAGGATAAACAACTCCCTAAATTAAAATTGTCACATAATTCACCTTGAAACAGAACACACATTAACTTATCAACAGACTGCTTGACATCAAGCAAATTCCAAAAGTATTAACAATGAAAGACTGCTTTCATGGACAGGATCCGAATGGTACAAAAAAGTGTATAAAAAAGGACAGTGACTGAATGGTGTTAGATCTAATTTTTGTTAGATCTGGTACATTTAGGAACACATTTGTTCTGAGGTAAATGGAGAATGAAAAGCTATAATCTATACTGATCATGAAGTAAACTTTGCACATTAAAGCTGTAAACTGCAACAGAATAGTATGTGTTGTCTGTTATGTAGACGAGTTATTTTATTAGTAACTGTGCAGAAGTTAATACAGTGCTGAAAATAGTCTGCAAAGTTCAGTGCATTAATCAGACTTTGGTTTCGACAAGCAGCAACAGCACAGACAACTGCATTTAACTTTTCAGTCACTAGTCATTTGTCATTTTTCGGCCTCTTTGAAGGCTATCAGCATCGCTTGGGGATTCAATGATTGCTCCCAGGTTACAGTCATTAGCAAACATGGTGAGCCAGAGGCCCCCGATATTGGCTTTCACTTCAGAGAACTATATACCATACAGGAGAGGTCCCAACACTGAACCCTGTGGGATACTGCTAGTAACAGGTTTCTTATCGGAAGTGGATTCACCCTATCCAGACAACACGTGTCCTGTCAGTGAGCCAGTTGGCTATCCATCTGACGATGTAGGGGTTTATGCCCATCTCAGTAAGTTTATCTATGATCCATGTGTAGGGGATTCTGTCAAAAGATTTGGCCAGTTCTAGATGAGCATTGTGTACCATTTTACCCTCATCCATGGCACTGGTGACTTTTTATAGAAGTCCTTCAGATTGAGCAGCCAAGGCCTCCATTTGCCAAAGGCGAATTGGGTCTGGTCCAGTTTTTGGAGAGTTCCTATGTCATAACTGATCAGGTCCATGATAATTCTCTCCATGGTCTTACAGATAAGACTGCTTATGTTTATGGGTCACTAGTTCCCTGGGTCAGTTGATAAGCCGCCTTTGTGCAGAGGTACAACTGTTGCAGTTCTCCATTCCTCTGGAACAAAGCCCGTCCAGAGGCTGTGGTTAAAGAGGGTTTCTAGTGGCCCTGATAGATTCTGTTTTAAGCTATTTAAGACACATCCAGGAACATTGTCAGGATGCATGGAAGCTGTGTTTTTGGCTTTAGAAAGCACAGTAAGGACCTGTTCCCTCATAATGACTGGTAGGGCATGGTTGCAGGTATTTCTTTTGGTGTGGTAGAAGGTGATGGGGGGGGTGAACTGAACTTGTCAGTCAGCAGGTTTCCTATAGTTTCAGGCTGGGTGTAAGTGTAACCATTCATGATTAACTTGGCACATTGATTAGCATTTCTCTTAAGGTTACGAACATAATTAAAAAAAGCCTTATTGTTATCTTTCACCTGGGAGGCTATCTTTGCCTCATAGTTTGCTTTGTCAGATTTGACCAGCTCCCTAATTTGTTTGTTTACACTGGTGAGTGTCATTTTGCACTGTTTGTCTGTTCCTTCTTGGCTTTGGAGAGGATTTATTTCCTTTCAATGAATAGCCTATTTATGCTAGGGATCCAGCAGGGTGGTTTATTTTTGCCAGTAATCATAGGTTTGAATTGGACATTCACTGCCTCCTCTCTGCAGCTATGAATGTGGTTGTACAGTGCTTTTGTGTACAGTTCAGAGTAGGTCTTAGTGCCATCTGGGTCCAGAGGGGCTTGGAAGTTTAATAAGCTGTCACTGGGGTAATTAGCCTTAGCAAACTTCTTAACAGGTTTGCAGTTTCATGGGGGTTCTAGATTTGTTTTAATAGTAAAAGAGATCATTTTGTCATCAGATCTTACCAGAGAAGAGTTAATGCACAGGAGAGAGATGCATCCTCCCATGTTCATAAGTATTAGGTCGAGGATATTTGTACTTCTAGTTGGGGAGCTAAGTGCTCCAGGGTGTTTGTGTTGATGAAGTCTAAAAACCTCTGAGCAAGTGAATTTTGAGGCATGTAAGTCTCCCAGGTAATGGAGGGGTAGTTGAAGTCACTCACCCATAAATATGATGTTAGGTTGAATGTTAAGAGATTCCAGTAGTTTTAGGTAGGAGGTGTGGTTTTCCAGACTCATGTTAGGGGATCAGTAACTAGCAAGGATATAATAGAGGGTCGCACCTATAGCTAGATGGGCATGGAACAGCTTAAGCGAGTCATGTTGTTAGACAAGTATAGCTGTGTACCTGTCCCTTATGAACACTGAGACATTTTCTCCCTTTGTTTTATCCTGAGCTGAGGGAGATCAAAATGTATGAAAGGCATTGTAACCTTTGATAGCCGGAGTGCTTTCTGTGGTTCTGAACCATGTTTCCATGACTCCACATATTTCCGCATTCTCCAGGATGAGGAGTACTTCCAGGGAGTGCATTTATTTAAAATCCTAGTGTTGAGAAGCAGTACTTTTAGGTAGTCATGAGTGATTTTTGTTATGTTGGAGGGTTTAACAACTTGGCATGGCCTAAAAAAAGACACTATGGGGATATATATAGTTTTTGTCAATATCTGGAAGCCAGGCGGTGACGAGTGCAAACCATCTCTAGCAAAGCATTGTGGTTTGTCACTCATGTTTCCCCAGGCTGACAGATATTGGATCCCCTCAATGTGACACCAGAAACTAAGCCAATTGTTGAAGGCAATCATTTTTTGCTGATACTGTGCCATCATCACTGATGAAGGTAGGATGCTACTCAAGGCTAGATTCATACCCGCCTGGGACATGTTCATAGGTTGGTACTAAGCTATCGGCCCTAGGGCCTATACAAGTCTAGCCCTAACAATTCCCTGGCTATTTCTTCCCACAATATTTACTTCCCTGGACACCTGTCTAGCAGGGTGACTGACATGATCCCCGGGGTGAATTTCCTATTATGTATTCAGAGAGCTACACTGTGTCTCTTCATATCATCCAGTGAGGTATGTCTTAGGTTGTTTACACCCATATGGACTATTTTTTATTTATTTATTACATTTGTTAACAGTGTATGTCTGACTGGGTCAGAGGCCCGTTTTCAGCGGAGACCCAGGGAGAAAATCTCTACAGTAATATATGACAATACAGAAACATAGTAACATTAGTACAATAGAATTATTTTACACCATCCAGAAACGGTAAAAAAAATCAAAATCAAGGTCCTATTAACTAGTGGAGACCCAGGGGAAAGACTCCACAGTAGTACAATACCAACAAGTAGTAAATATAATATAATACAGTCAGTAGAACTATACAATTACATTGCAGTGACAATCTAGTAGCAGTAAATATTATACAATCAGTAGGTCTGTACAAGAGTAAAAACAGTAGATAGAATATAAGTTAAAGTTAGCAAAATAGATGTTAGAAGGTCAGGTGAGGAATGTAACTAAGGGTGGGGAAGTAGATTAACCTGGGGAGAGGCAGGAGCACAGCCAGTGACTAGTGAGGTGTTCCTTTAGGAGTGATTTGAACTCGTTATGTGCCGGATTTTTTGTTATTGTGTCTGGAAGGGTATTCCAGAGTCTGGCAATTTTGTGTGAATAGAGGGAGTCACCATGTTGGTTGTGGGAGTTGGATACTTTTATTAGGAGTTTGTTGGAGGATCTGAGGGATCTGATATTAGTGTTAGGTTGAACTAAAGAGGAGATGGCAGGGCAGTTGTTGGGGTGGTAGATTATATTGTGGGCTAAGGATAGTTGATTGAGAGATAGAAGGTGCTAGCCAGTTTAATGTTGAAAGAGCTGAGCAGTGGTGGGATCTGGGTAGGTGATTAATGGCAAATTTAGCAATTTAATGGTAACATGATTCTAGATTGTTGACAATGACCATGTCATACTGGTACTTGTGGTTTAAAGACCTAAGTGCATGTGTGATCTGGCAGATCCTGGTTCCAGGGAGACACCTCACTGTGATTTTCTCTGTTTAGCCTGGTAAGGGGGACATCATAGGTTCATAGGTAGGTACTAGGCTATTGGCCCTAGGGCCTATATAAACCTAGCCAAAAAGGTACCCTGGCTTTTGCCACCCAAGAAAATTATTTTCTTGTGCCCCTGTCAAGCAGAGCCACAGAAGTGATCCCCGGAGTGAATTTCCTATTACCCATCCAATCATTAAGATTTTTCTTGAAGAGTGCTAATGAGGAGCTCTGTTTGACATAGATAGGTAGTCTGTTCCAGAGTATGGGAAGTCTCTGGGACAGGAATCTATCCCTCCAGCATGTTCTGTTTATTGTGGTGACAAGGTTTAGGTCCCTATAGCATGTAGCTCAGAGGGATTGGGATTTCTTTAAGTGGAGCATGTCCAACAGCTCTGGGTTTGACATAGCTTTGTATGTTAGGCAGAGATCACCTCTGAGTAGGCGATATGCGACAGAGTAAAGCTGGAGTTTTTTTAGATGGTCTGCATAGGGCATCTGTTTGAGGCCAGTAATCCTCTTTGTGAGGTGTTTCTGCAGCCTTTCCAGTTGTTGTAGATGTCTTGTGATGTACATACCAAAAGGGGCGTTGTTCTCCATAATGGATCTAATGAGTGATGAGTAGAGGGGAACAATGACCTCTTTTTTTTGGATGAGAAACCTTTTGTGATGAGGTGTACCATATAGAAGGATTTCCTGACCACTGTGGCGATGTGATTATCAAAGGAGAAACTTCTGTCCACCTGTGTCCCAAGGTCTCTTATCACACTTTCAGTGTCAGTGGGGTAAATCTGAAGCACATTATGGGGTCAGGGTATGGTACAGGGCTGCTGTAGCATGCAAGTCTATTGTTTTGAATATTCAACAGACATATCATATCAATCAGGTAAACTCACCTTGCCTTCCTCCAAAACGAAGATAGGAGCAACGATTTTGTATGCCCTATTTGTCTTGAGATGATTGAGGAAGCTTATTTGACCAAAATGTGGACACAGTTTCTGTTATAATTTTTCTTGGTCTTCAACGCTCCATAGACGGATTTGAGGGCTCATACGATCGAAGGCCTACAACTAGAATAGGAACACCTCTCAGTCCTGCTTATTCATAGTAATAAAAGGAAGCGTGTCACCATATTTAGGATGGCAAAACTGTGTCTAAAACATTCATTAGTTCATAATTGGTCTTTGAATCCTAATACAGGACAGGGAAGTTGGAAGTCCTCAATATCTGAAGCAGGAAAACAACAATCTGCATTTGTCATTGCTTGATAATGCTATGTGAGCCATTACGATGAGTTCTTAACTGTAAAATTATTACAGTCAGATCTGTATTGCACTACGTCAAGCGAGCGTTCAGTAGTATTACCACACTGTTTAAAATGCTGCCATTAGTTGACAGTTGCAGTTTTGTTCTACATGTTTAAACATTAAGTTAGTGCATTGCTCTTGTACACATCCTTTTTTGTTATTTTCAGTGTCAAACAAACACGTGTATATACTGGAGAGGCTACTAAATATTAAATAGTTGCTTTACCATAACGCTCAACTTCTTAGAGCAAGAAATCTGGACAAAACTATAAGTAATGGGGGGCAAAGGGCCAAATATAGGGACACTTTTTAAGTACTGCTTTTACAAACTTAGAAAATCGATAGAATAACAGGTACGAATGTGGTAGCACCAGTCCCGATATGAAAAAAAACAGCAATAAAGATCACACTTGACTTGAGTTATCCTGACAACTAAGAGGAGGAGGATTCAACAAGAGGAGGTCGGGGCTGTTGATGGATACATCAGTTATATAAAAACCACATCTAACATCATTCAACCATTCATCCAGTGTCTGTGGTGAAGAAGCGAAGGCTATCGTTGATTTAATAAGGTACAAGTGATCAACAAACTAGGCCCTTTTGTGTCATTTATTGAACATATACCATATTTGCTTTGGGACTAACTGGTAGTAACTGTCGTATCTTTTGCTGGATGTCTTTCCGAAGGGTGAAGAAGTGAAGGCTGTCGTTTGTTTATTGAGATCGGACTTATTATATCCACAGAGACTTTGTTTAGTTTTTTGTTTTCATGATTCTTTAACTGTGTATTTTTGACCCATATTATTGTGGTGCGTTCTCCTGAGTTGGTTATAAGTTGAGGCTGGCACCAGGTTCGTTGGAAGTTGAAGGACCATACTGATTTATCGTTATTTGTCAGCTAGCGTTTTGTACTTTCTTGAACTAACACGAATGATTATAAATTACAGGGTTGATGCTGTTCAATATTGTCTAAGTGGGTTCCTTCTATTATACATGTATGACAACTTTTGAGTGGAAACTGTTAATATAAATAACTTTGGTTTGTTAACCACACCCTCAGTCTTCACTCACACATACCACACCACACCCTTTTCACTAACACCATTAACTGCTCCTCTACCACCCACTCAACACCTCCTACTATCACTCACCACTGCTCTCCCACTACAAAAAGTAACATAAAAGGAGAAGACACAAACTAATACAATGGCTCTCCTACACTTAAAGGAAGCTTTCTGTACATTAACTACTCTGGTTCTTCTCTGGTTATCCATCCTTACATCCTACCACACACAACTTCATCTCACCTCTCCAACTCAGTGACAAACAGAAACCACAGCCAATACACTAAAGCTAACACATTTCCCTATATCTCCATTTGACCTTTCCCCAACTCAACTCCACCCCTATGTTAATCATAAACTAACAAACAAAATTAAATCCTACTTATCCCAGAAACAAAATAAAATACGACAAAAACTACTTAAGTTCTACCTATACCTAACTCTAAAGCTCTCTTGCTGTAGAGACATACACCCCAATCCAGGACCCATTACTTCACTCCACCCAGAATCTAACCCAACCAAATCCTCTTTATAACAGGCCAACCTCCTCTCTTCTGCTCTTAAACATTAATGTACGAAGTATACTCAACAAAGTTCAGTACCTCCATGCACTATTGGCATTATACAAACCAGATTTAGCTATACTTACAGAAACTTGGCTTAGACCAGAACACCATGATAATTAGATAACACCCCCTGGTTACAATATTATACGGAAGGATAGGCAAGGGAAAAAAGGAGGAGGTGTAGCCATTCTGTTTCAAAATAATCACACAGTAGAACAGCTTAACTACAACTCCCAAGATGTCAGTGACATAGAACTAATTCTTGCTAAATTAAAACTAAACTCTAGTAAACACATAGTCATAGCAGGTGCCTATATCCTCCCAGGAAACAATACTGACACTATGGAGAACCTGCTACACTGGATGACTATCTCCCATCGTCATGAGACCATACTCCTAGGGGATTTTAATATTGACTGGTCTGACTGTACCAAGTACAATCCCTCTACCCACATTAACCTACATGGCTTTACCCAAGTCATAGATACCTCCACAAGAGTTGATAAGAAAACCAAACGACAATCCATCTTAGATTGGATGCTTCTGTCTGACCACACCTTGGCAAACCAGGCAGGCTGCTTACCTGACTGACCACCAACCAACCTACCTTATTAGAAATAAATCCCAACACTATAACCAACCCATCCTCAGAATAGTTCACAACAAAAAAAACTTCAAAACCAAGGACCTAAACAACAAACTAAAACCCTGTGACTAGTCTCCCCTTAAACACCTACCCCTAGATGAAGCAGTAGATTACTTTAACTCAACCTTTCTCAAAATCCTAAACCGTCATGCACCAGCTTGTACCATCAGAGTTAAAACTAACTATGCCCTTTGGCTAACAAAAGAAACCAGAACCATAATGAAAGATAGAGATAGAGCCTGGGCTCAATTTCATAAACTTAAAACCACCACCACGAAACAAATCTTCTTAGCACTCCAGAACAAGACCAAAACACTTACAAAACTTGATAAAACCAATTACTATAAAACCTTGCAAGACAAACAACACACAACCCTCAGAAATTCTGGTCCTCAATAAATAGATTACTGCACCCAGGTAAAACCAGCACTCCCACACCCATAGTACCAACCGACGCTGAGGACATCCCTACCCAATTCAACAAATTCTTCACCCAAACAGTCCTAGCCTTATCCAACACCCTAAAAAGCACCACCATTCCCACTCCTTCACCAACCCCTACTACCCCCATTACACAACAATCTCCCCCCATCTTCTCCTTCTCTCCAGCACCCACACAACTCATTACTAAACTCCTCAAGAAATTGAAACCTACCACACTGGCTGCTGATAAACTTCCTGCTGATTTCCTTCAACTATCAGTTGATGCCATATCTTACCCTGTGTCTATCCTCATTAACAGATCTATATCTGAATCTAAAGTACCTAACTTCTGGAAAATATCTCATATTGTTCCACTACACAAAGGTGGAAACTCCCTTGAGCTCACCAACTACCGGCCAATTGCAATTGTATCACCCCTATCAAAAATACTTGAAAGAGTAGTACATGCACAACTAATGCAATACCTTCTAGAAAATAACCTTATATCAGCATCACAACATGGATTTCGTCCCTCCCATAGTACCACAACAGTCCTATTATCCTATACCAACATAATCAACACCCACAGAAACAACAGACTTTTGTATTCTCTTTTTTCTTAGACGTATCCAAGGCCTTTGACATGGTCAACCACAGTATGCTTCTCAAAATTCTATCTACCCTCAACCTAAACTCCTCACTATATCATGGTTCAGCAGCTATTTATCAAGCCGACAGCAAGCAGTTCTATGGCAGGACCAACTATCCTCCCTTCTACCTGTATCTATTGGAGTCCCTCAAGGCTCCATTCTTGGTCCTTTACTATTCTCCATATTTACAAATTGGATAGTTGCTTCCTCTCCTTCTGCCTCTATAGTGCAATATGCTGATGACACTACTATCATTTGTGCTGCCCCTACCCTAAGCAAGCTACAAACAATAACACAGCACAGCTTCACTCAGGCTGAAGCATGGTTTTCTACCATAAAACTTTTACTCAATACCAAAAAAACAAAACTAATTCTTTTCAGCCCAGGTAGATCCCCTGCACTCAATGACTTCATCATTAACTCCAAGGATAATACCTCAATCACCCCAACAGCACACACTAAACTCCTAGGAGTAGTAATCGATAACAAACTCAAATTTGATATACACATAGCCCAAACAATCAAAACAGTTAACAAAAAGCTAGGTCTCTTGTATAGGAATAAGCAATTCATGACCAATTATACCAAAGCCACCATTGACAGAACCCACCTACTATCCACCCCACTGTATGCCTCACCAATCCTGACTAATCTTTGCCACAGCGAACAAAGCAAAATGGCATCTTGCTACAACAAGATTGCCAAATTTGTCACAGGTGCCTCTAATAGAGCCTACCACTGTCTTTCCCTCAAACAGCTCAACTGGCTTGAGCTGCCTCAATTACCTCTTACCACTCAACTCTCCAAAGCCCACAAAGTATATTACCTCCCAAATAAAATCCACATTTTACAAGACCTAATACAACCCTACACCACCACCTGAGCTTTAAGGTCAACAGACCAAAATTACATAAATGTCATCAAACATAGGAATGAGGCTGGCAAATCTCTTTTTGCCTGCTCTATAGCAAAAGTCTGGAACTCACTTCCAAAACATATAACTTCTACAGGTTCTGCTCCACAATTTAAAAAACTACTCAAAACCCACTACTTTAACAACTGGCTATGCCCATGTGACTCCCCAGGCTAATCCACTACATTTGCAGTGATACAATGATCCTACCAAGGATCACCTAATACTGCCTAACCTCTGTATATTAATTCTTAACTAATGATGTTCTATTCTGTCCGTATCTACTTATTCATCTCTGAAGACAGTTAAACATTTACCTACATACAAGTGGTATGTTTCTAGAATACAATAATTGTATCTATACATATATCTGTGAAGAAATGTAAAATATGTTCTTGTGTAATATTGTTTGCATTTAGGAGAAAGTGTTGTAATTCATAAAATTGTTTTGTTAGATTGTTTTTTAAGTGGAGCTTTTCTCCTCGGGCCTCTGCTGAAAATGAATCTGTGTCCAGTCGGACTTTCCCAGTCAACAAATGTAAAATAAAATAAAAAAAATAAAAAAAATTAAGTAGACTACCGCCTGTGTGGTAGTTCATGGGTACAGAGTTTTTACCAAAGGGGATGACAATGCACGTTTTGGCATTTTTTTGGCATCTGTCTAAGCGAGGCCATTTTGTAGGGTGTCCACATCGTTAGGAGTTTCGATTATGGCTCCTAGTTTGCAGTCATCTGCAAACTTAGTTAGCCAAAGACCTTCTGTGTTAGCCTGTACTTCAGAGAAATATATACCAAACAGGAGAGGACCCAGGTCTGAACCCTGTGGTACTCCACTTGTCACTGGTCTAATGTTTGATTTGGAGTCTGCAACTTTCACAGTGTGGGTTCTGTCAGTAAGCCATTTGGCAACCCATCTTGTGGCATAGGAATTTATACCTAGTATAGTGAGTATCATTATGTCTTACAATGGAATCCTCAATAACTAGAATGTTTGGCTGTGTGATGTGTTGCCTTATGGGCTTGGAAGCAGGGCTACTGTGATTTTCATAGTTATGTGGTGTTGTGTGAGGTGCTATTTTTTTGAGTGTGCGCAGGGCCCACTGAGAGATGTTTTTAGGTCTTGATGGTTTGGGTAGATTACAAGTGAGTACCTCCACATATGTGGGTCTATGTGTTTGTTCCTTAGTGTTGGTAGTGAGTGTTTTAGGTGTAACGTTATCAACCTGCTTTGCATTTTTGTGTGCATTTGTGAGAGCTTTGCCTCCAATGACATTGTGTATTTACATCTCTCACACACTGTATTTGTCTGTTCTAAAATTAAATGGTTGTCAGTGAACATGAGCCAGTTACTACACTGCTTCAGGATGCCCATATACACCTGGCCAGAAACAGAGATGACAGGGAGCACCTGTCGATTATATCAGATTCTTAGTAAAGGGGAAGAAGTATGGGAGAGTCACTTAAAGGTCTAAGAGACAGTGCTTAGTAGTACACTATTAGATGACCTGCAGTGGTGCTGCCCTCTGCACAAACTTGCAGCTCTTTGAGCAGCTATGAACAGTGAGAGACTAAGGAGAGTGTTTCCTATAGAGGATCTTGAACTGGAGAGGTTTGCTTATATACAATACATGGGTAACCATGTTTTTACAAAAGACTTTTACACAGTTAAGCCCTCAGACCAGTCAGATAAACACACAGTAAGCCATCCACCAGCAGTTCCCAACTCAGATGGGTTGAATCAGCCCTCTGCTCCCAGCAAAGTGCAAAAAAACCCTCTTAATGTAAAATGAACTGGTTTTGAGCTCAAGTGTAGTAACAAGTTCTTTACAACAAAAGGCAGAACTCCTGCAGTATCAGGAATCCTTGGACATAAGGTCACAAACCCTGAGAAATGTTCACAAATACAGACAAAAGGTGAGAAAATATAGGAGAACTTCTACAAACACAGAAAAACTTTGTAAAACTTAGAAATATTTCGGCAAACTCAGACAGCTTTTGCAGTATCAGAAGAGATTAGGAAATTTCAAAATACTGGTAAAACAACCTAAGAGCAGTACAGTAACAAACAAATGGCATTTTGTTTAATAAGCACCGGCTGAAAAAAGTGATAAATTCAACCAAATCAATAAATGCAGCAAAGAAGTGTTAAATAGCACTGAGATAGAGCAAGTACAAAAAAATGCTTATATTAGCTTTGTAGGTCCAGATGGTTTTAGAAGCAATCCAGGGCTTGTAGTCACAGATGTCCAAGCCAGGCACATGGAAGCTCTGAATAAATGGATCAGAAGCCCCCTCATTGAAACTTAAAGTGCACAGAACACAGCAAGGACTTTTGACCCTGCAGCTATATGTAGTTATATGTGTTATGCATGTTTGACTTGTGTAGTGACGTATGCTTTATGAATATTCAAATCACAGTGCTGTAATGCTTTGAATATTCATAAAGCAGAGCTCTGGTGTTGACATCAGATAACAGGGGAAGAGCTTCGGTGGAGTTTGCTAATGCACATCCAGAGGTGACCTATTTCTAATTCAGCCCAATTTTGTACCTAAACTGCATACTTTATGCATAAGGATACTACGAGACAACCAGTGGCTGATTAAATGTATGTTGGGCCATCTTAATTTAAGATAGATCACCCCTGAATGCTCAATAGCAAACCCCACCCAAGTCCCACCTCATCATTCATCGACAACACTCCTAGGTTCTTCTTTATGAATATTCAAAGTGTCATGGCAGAGTGTGCTTTGAATATTCAACTACATTTATTGTTTTATAATGTAACTGTGATGGAGACTGGAATATTATCTTCCACTCAAGGAGGTTTGGCTTTTTTAGTTTTAAAATTAGTTTCTCTGATAGCCCATGTCTTGGGTTCACAAAGCCTAGTGGTGGTTACTATTTTTGTTATATATCTGTGGGTTTTGAATTCTAAAGAGTGTGGCAAAATTTCTGATGTTGCACTGTGCTTGTAGGATTGGGACTTGGATAATGTCACCAGTGCCGAGTCATTTATTCATGTGGGTATTTTTAACTGGGTGAACTCTGCCTAAGGTGCCACAACTTATATGTGCACTTTATTGACTTTATCAAGTTCTGCAGTGTTTACAGAGCAATGTCATGTTTTACTTCTGTGTGTATGCTTTCTGTTTGGATGTGTATGTACTTCTGTTCTCAGTGTGTGCCAGGTAGTACATCACAGTCTCATCACAATCCGCGGTTTACTAGATTATTATCTTTAGTCTTTTTATTTTATTATTTTTTTTAATCTTGATGAAGTATGATGGATTTGTGTTGTAATTTATTTCTGTTTAGGTGAAATGTGAACTCACCTGCATGCAGCAGTACAAAATGCAATGAAGCCAAGCGTATCTGTTTTAAATTTTGTGGACTAGAGAACACAAAATATGTGCATTTCCTCAGAGTGTCATTAGGTGTTATAAACTGTCTTTTCTTCTTGTAGGACAAGAGCTTTTTTTATTTGTTTGTTTTTTTACAACAAAAATGAGTGTCAGCTGATAAAGGTGCATTTTGAATAGTGTCATTCAGAGTATGCTAGTTGTGTGACAGATCTACTACTGTGACTTTTACTTTGACATCCAGAACGAGGATGATCTCCATTGTCATGGTTTGACATTTTCAGTTGTAATTTAAACTTTTTACTTTGTTTGCTAAACTTGTCAAACTGGTTCACAGACTTGGCAGTTCGAGCAAAAAACGTTAAACCAGTTTTGTATTGCTAATTTTTGTTTTCTTGATCTTCTGGCATCCTGATAATTTATTAACTAGGGGACTGAACTGGGAATGTTTAGCAGGCAGAGATAATCTTTACACTTGTATGTGCTCATTTGTTTTCAGGAATGCATTCCCTGCAAATGTGTTAGTGATGTCTTTGCCAGATTATTATAATTGAGCTTCAAAGGTAATGTAGGTGTGACTGCGCCCTTTCCAAGTTTCAGTCAAAGTGGGGACACCCCTATCTGCACAGTCCCACCCCAGCCAAGGTTGGTCCTTTTCTAAGTAGCCCACTGGACCCCTGGCTATTTTTAAACCATGGCCACGCACTCATTTTTAGGATCATGTATACATGTGTACATTGATTTGCCTTCCCTATTGTTTTAAATTATATTTCTAGTTTAATACAGCAACATTTGTTAGAACATGCTTTATTTATCTGACTTTGTTGACTGGTATAGTTCAACTGGAAAAAGCCCATTTTCAGCAATGGAGAAGGGAAATGTCCATCACAAGTACATAACATAATTCCATTTACATTATACATTTACAGTTTCAGAGATACAGTCATTGCATACCAGAAGTGCAGAAAGTACTGTTTACATTGACAAACTGTGTTTTTGTAACAGAAAAATAGTATTAACTATATACTTTATAAGATTATGAAGTGTTTATTTCACTAGAACTTACATCATCTATTTTAGTAAGGCACATAACCTTAGCAGTGAGTCCTATACCTTGAGTTACTATATCTTGTACAATTAGGATATATTTGTTAGAACTCATGAAGAGCTCAGTATGAGGAGGAATGGGGGGCATAGTAAAAGCTGTAGGGTATGGTAGCAGAGATACGGGGTTTGTGTACCGGGACATTGGTACAAGATTATAGGTAGGACAACATGGTAGGATTAGTGTCCAGAAAGCAGAAAGGCTAAATGAGACAGAAACATGTTAGACAAATGTAGAGAGCTTGAAATTTGTAGTTTTGAACTTTTTCCCGATTACACAGTGAAACAAATCACAGGAACCATCAATGACAAAACTACCCATTTTAGAACATTTCAACCGTAAAACGCCATTCATACTGCTGTCATTATAATCTACCAATATTTGTACTTAATTACAGCCACTTTATCAACTGTATACTTCCATGTCTGATTGTGATTAATAATGGCCACAGCAAAATATTAGTTTGTTTTACAGAAATGCACACTAGTCCTACATAGGTAGGCTAATGACTTTTAACTTGATCAACTCAGCTGCACAATCATTTTTATCCACAGACATCCCCCAAACCCAGCAATTATAAGTACATAGTTGTCTGCATTCTTCTGAGATGCCTGTGTAAAAAAATAACAATAATGACCAAACTCACACACTTCATATTTAAATACGCAGTAGTCAAAGTATTCTAACTTAATTCACACATGCACACCAGTCCTGCAAAGCCAGATTAAAGTCTGTCTAAAAATTACCAGATGATAAGAATATAAGGTACTTTCATCCGCAAATACCTCCCACCCCACCAGCAGTTATAGCCACTTTGTTGACTGTGTGCACCCCTTATTCTTATGAAGAAATAAATTACACATACTTTATTGGTAGCTTGGAATGAACTGCAAGAAAATGTATAAAGATCAGTAGCATCACACCATAAGACCCAGTCAAGTATAGTAAAGTTTAAACAGAAGAGTCTTTATGACAGCATAAGAAATATTAACTAGCTGATAACATTTGCTAAGCCAATACACACAATCTCTGAAAAAGTGAAAGTCATCTGAATAATTCCACAGTACTATTACTAATGGAAAGTTTGTTGGTAAACATTTTTGCATTTCAGTGCTTCATCTAGAAATACAGTGCCTGCTGCCCTTGAAGAATAAATTACCTATGTTGCATTAAAATGATGTGTTGGTGATATTGCCATAAGAGTTCTTGAACTAGATTACCTATGCAATAGGGAATGGCTGGCAAACAATAACAACAACAGGTTCATAGTTAATAGGCGTGCAGTCCAGGAAAGCATTAAAGAGACTAGCCCAATTTCCCAAATGCTCCAAAACACTGTCTGGTGAAGTGATTTGCTCAATGTCACACAGTTCATACATGAAGGTGGAAAGATTCAATCTCTCTACCCTTTCCACAGGAAGCAGCTTATTAACATGTTGGAGTTTTAGTCCTCTGTGCTACCTGTCAGAATAATCATTTTGAACTTAATTCAGAAATCCTTTACAGTCCAGTATTGTAGAGGAACCTGTATCACAGTAATATGCAACAATGCTATATAATGAATGCTGAAGATCATACAGTCCTGATCATCACGCCAAATAATACACATTATATGACCTGATTAATGTCAATCCCTTTGCATTTTTTGGAGGCTGTACAGAAGGTACTGAAAAATATATTACTAAAATGCAACATGCTTGGACTATACTATTAGATTCAAACATATAAAAGGAAAAAACTCCACCCTCTTCTACAGTTTAACTCAGTCTTTAGGTTTCTTTTCTCCCTACAATATGGTTCCATTATTGTGTAGGTACCAGAAACCTGCTTGTACTTTTTAACTTTTATTTCCTTGCTTTGGAGTCAAAGGAAGGGAAAGCCCACCTATTCTTTTTTTTTAACGTCTCACTTACTTTGCAGAGGAATTCATCTCCACCTGCATAACATATCATAGACACAGTTAAATCTTTAGTTTACCCTGTCAGTCTTAGATGGGCAATTAATCCTGTTAATGTCAGGAACACAGTAGCTGATATAAAACAAAGGACAAAAAGCTGTGGAACTGTTTTTATTGCAGAGAGGATTTCTTTTATGACATACTTTCAGAGGGGGATGCGTATCTGGCACACGTAAATCCATAGCAAGAGATTCCTACTGACTTTCTGAGTAAGTCCTTACATTGTCAGAGTGCAAGAGCATTTTGTAGTCCACAAAGGAAATGTCACCATTGAGTGTAACCATAATATACAGCTGAATTTACTTTAACCTATGTAAACTATGTGCTTTTGCATTAAAACATTAAGGAAATCAGAAGTACTTAACTGTGTTTAAATAAACACATGCACACACATTCACACACACACACACACACACACAAACACACCTCAGACATGCATTTAAACACTGGACTGCATCCCACATATAGTATTTTACATGCTACATATATTTTAATATACACACACGCACGCACACACACGCACACACACACACACACACACACACGCACACACACACACACACACACACACACACACACACATATATAATGAGTGACGAGTAGAGGGAAACAATAACCTCTTTTTTTCCTGGATGAGAAACCTTTTGTGATGAGGTGTGCCACGTACAAGGATTTCCTGACTACTGTGGCGATGTGATTATCAAAGGAGAGACTACTGTCCACCTGTGTCCCAAGGTCTCTTATCACACTTTCGACGTTAATTAGACTACCGCCTATGTGGTAGTTCATGGGTACAGAGTTTTTACCAAAAGGGATGACAATGCACTTTTTGGCATTGAGCTCGAGGCCATGAATTTGACACCAGGCATCTGTCTCAGCGAGGCCCTTTTGTAGGATGTCCACATCTTTTGGAGTTTTGATTATGGCTCCTAGTTTGTAGTCATCTGCGAACTCCATTAGCCAAAGACCTTCTGTGTTAGCCTGTACTTCAGAGAAGTAGATACCAAACAGGAGAGGACCCAGGACTGAACCCTGTGGTACTCCACTTGTCACTGGTCTGAAGTTGGATTTGGAGTCTGCTACTTTCACAGTGTGGGTTCTGTCAGTGAGCCAGTTGGCAACCCATCTTGTGACATATGGATATATACCTAGTTTAGTGAGGTTATCTATAATTCCAGAGTGGGGGGTGGTGTCAAAAACCTTGGCGAGATCTAGATAGGCTGTGTGAACCACCTTACCCTCATCTACGGCTTTGGTGACCGCTTCAAAGAAGTCTGTCAGGTTTAGGAGATATGATCTGCCTTTTACAAACCCAAACTGAGTGGGGTCCTGAGTCTGGAGATTACCATTGTCATTGTTTATAAGTTCCATGATGATATGTTCCATAGCCTTGCAGACCAGGCTCATCAGGCTAATGGGGTGGTAGTTTCCGTGGTCCGTGGTGGCTCCCCCTTTGTGGAGTGGGATAACCGTCGCTGTGTGCCATTCAGTGGGCACATAGCCTGAGGTGAGGCTATGATTGAACATGGTACTTAGGTGGGGTGCCAGTTCATTCTGTAGTTCATGTATAACGCAGCCTGGAATGTTGTCAAGTTCCATGGATGCTGTGTTCTTGGCTTTGGAGAGTGTGTTTTTTACCTGTGCAGCCATGATTACAGAACTTTGCATTCTTCCGGTATAGAGATAGGCCCTTTAGGGGATGAGAGGGGGATTAGGATAGCGAGAGGGGGATTAGGATAGCACTGAACCTATCTGCCAGGATGTTGGCAATATCAGTTGGTTCTGTATATTTAGTGTCATTTTGCTGTAAGCAGATCTGAGTGTTGCCATTGAGATTCTTGACATAGTTATAGAATGCTTTGTGGTTGTCTTTAGAGTCAGTGGCAATTTTGTTTTCGTAACTAGCTTTGGAAGATTTTATGAGGGATCTCAGCTTCTTACTGTGGCTGACCAGGGAGTTCCTCCAATTATGGGATTTTACTCTTTTTTGCAACAGTTTCTTTCTTCTGTTGTAGAGTTTGTTTATGGCATAGGACCACCAGATTGGCTTCCTTTTTTTGGAGGATGGCATCTTGGTTCTGTTAGGGATTGCACGATCCATGCACTTGTGTAAGTGCTTATAAAGTGGATTTGTGTAGGATTCAGCAGTCATACCTCTATTGTCCATCAGCATGGGTGTCATAAAGTTTTCCACTTCTGTCTTAAGAAGCGTGAAGTTGGCTTTGGAGAAATTTTTACGGTGGTTTCCCTAATGGGGGTGGAGGAGGGATGTGGATGTCTAGGGTGATTAGCTTGTGGTCGGATGTGACAAACGAGGAATTGACCTCTGGTGTGGAGCACCGGTTGCCCATGTTGGTAAGAACCAGGTCTATGATATTGCTGCCCTTGGTGGGGGTATGGATAAGTTGATCCAAGGTATTGGAATTTATGAATTCCAGAAAACTTTGAGCACAAGAGTTGGTACATGAGTAGTTTTTCCAGTTAATGGTGGGGTAGTTGAAATCGCCTATTATTAGGGTGTTAGATTGTACCCTAATATTTTCCAGTGTATCAAGACATGAGGAGTGGGAATCCTGGGGCATGGTGGGGAATCTGTAGTAAGCTACAGTTTGGATTGCAATCTTGCCCAGAGTTAGTTGCAATTGGATAATCTCGGATGCATTATGCTGAGCAACTAGCCTGGAGGTGTGGATATCCTTAATGAATATGGACACGCCTCCGCCTTTAGTGTTTCGGTCCAGGTTAGGTGGCCAAAAGGTGTGGTATGAATTATAGCCTGGTAATGCAGGGGTACTCTCTGGAGCCTTGAGCTAGGTATTTTATACACATACACATATACACAAACATATATATATATATATATATATATATATATATATATATATATATGGTTCTACCTGACATAGCCGAAACCACACAACACCGACAACCACATCACCGACACCACATATTCGACAGTCCATAAACACGAAACCACACATAACCGACAACGAAATAACCGACGGTACACAAACACGAAACCCCATACACTGCACACACCACAATAACAATTATTAAAACAAAACACATCCCCATTCCAGAAAGCAGCCACACAACACAAGGACAGGAAAATCCTTACAAGCCCACACTAAACCTTACCCTAACCCTAAGGTCCGTCACTATCGCACACTTACCTACCCGCTCCTAACCCTAGCTCACTTAACCCGCGCCTACCGCTCCCTAACCCTAACTCACTTAACCCACCCCTATCGCTCCCTAACCCTAACTCACTTAACCCACCCCTATCGCTCCCTAACCCTAACTCACTTAACCCACCCCTATCGCTCCCTAACCCTAACTCACTTAACCCACCCCTATCCCCACAGACCGTCAATCTCCACACTTACCTGCCTCGCACCCGAACGTCCGTCACTACCGCATACTCACACAGCCTTTCCCCATGTCGGCATCCTCGGCGTTGGTGTTGTCATCCGTCGTGTCGGTCTTCTGCATTGTCGATGTTCTGCAACCCGCGATTCGCGTCGGTCTTCTTCGTTTACGATCTTCTGGAGCTCCGAATTCCGCTGTCGGTCTTCTGCGCTGTCGACGAAGTCAGGTAGAACCATATATATATATATACATATATATATATGTGTGTGTGTGTGTGTGTGTGTAATATGGATGCATACAATTCATTATTTATAATAAACAACATAATATAGTTAAGTATTATTAATGTATACATTCTAGTAAATGCTGCTTAATGTTTTACTTGGTCACTGTCACACATTGGCTATGTATTGCACATGCAATCTTGGGCAATGTCTTTATGTCAATATTTTTTTCTTTGTATTGCTTAGTGCATTTAATACTTATTATCTTTGCCAATGTAGCCCAAGTCATTGCTGAAAAGGGTCCTGGAACCACTTTCCTGGTTACCAAAGTATAAATAAATATGAAATAGAAAAAAAAAGGAGGGTGAACATGACAGAAATAATTAAGGAACTAGTAAAGCACATTTTAATTCTGCATCATTCATGAGAGAGAAAAACATTTCCCACTGAAGGCATTGGGAAGTAGCAGACAGACTTAGTTTGGGGTCCTGCTACTTGTCACCTGTAAATGTACAGCAAGGATAATTTATTGCAGTGACAATTTTCATACCTCAGCATGAGAGTGTGGGGGAAGGTCTGTCCGTTCTTTTAGAACTACAAAAAAAAAATAATACAAAAGCCTGCTGTTTTCCTACTTTCTTTTGCTGGAAGTAGATAACAGCTATTTATAGCATAGAACAAGCTCTGACAGACACATAAATGAAACGTAGAAGTAGCTCTGTTTCAGAAGGTGTGTTTAAATGATGGTGCTTTACAGTCCTGCCATTACACTAACTGTAGATCGACAGGGGTGGTATATATCCTGGGCTGTTCTTGTACTGATGTTTGGTACATAGGACAAACCAAGCGTATGGTTAGGATTCGGGTCCTAGAACATCTTAAAGACATTAGGAATAATAATGAAGTGAGCCCTGTTGCAAAACATTTCCATGACAAACATGGTGATTCCCCTAGTAGTCTGAAATTTTGTGTGCTTGGTAGGCCTTTTTTGTCTAGAGGGGGTGATCCTATGGCCAAACTGTTAGAGCTAGAAACTAGAATGATTTTAAAATTTAAGACCTTAAAGTCTTTTGGTTTGAATCAGGAATTGGGTATTTAATATTTAGTTATTGAACATTCTGCATTTAGTATTTAGTATTTCATATTTATTATTGTATTTATCTATTACATTTATTTATTATTGTTATTTAATATATTTAATGTTGTTACTTTAAATGTTTATAGAGAATTAATTAGCTAACTGAATTATCGCCAGCTGTATGATGTGCATATATATCTGTTTGAAAATGGAATGCATTGTGATCCATGAAGGCGAATTGCCGAGGTACCAGATCGTTTGAATAAAGAAGTGCTGGTTAGGTGCTGGTGCAATTGTGTTTTTTTCTTTTTCTTTTATCTTGGTGTTTTTTGAAACATAGAAGTAGCTCTGTTTCAGAAGGTGTGTTTAGATGATGGTGCTTCACAGTCCTGCCATTACACCACTTCCTTATGCCTAGCATGAGTAATATAAAGAGGACTTGAAATGTATTCTGGGAAGAAGGAATGAAAGCAAGAAAACAAGATCACATTACCAAGGCAGTCCCCATCATCTGCCATTTTGAGGGAAGCATTAAAATTGTAAAAGAAGCACTTGGAGTGATGTTTGAGGTATTAAAATAACTCTGAAACAAAGATACAATGAAAAATATGTTTTTTGAGTTCTAAGGTGGAGTTTCCCTTTAATGAATTAATTTGTTCTTTAGTGCAATGAATAAAACAAAACAATTAAAGATAATGTAAGTGCTCCAGAATCTTTTGATGAACAACCCTCAAGTCATAGAAAAATCGAAAATATCACTGCATCCACATATTGTTTTTTGGTGGGGTAGGCTTACATGCTTGCAGGACTCCTGCATCTCATTTTTGACCTCCCCCAATGTCTTCCCTGTCTTGTAGAATAGCTCTCCCCACAGATATCACTCAGTACAAGTGTGACCTATGTGAATAACTAGTAATGCCGAATTGTAGTAGAATGTACCTCCAGGGGTTCCCTTCCCATGATCGACTTTTCACAAAGTCGAAATTCATATGGCCGAGACCATATGATCAACTTTTGAAAAGCCAACCATGGGGAACTGCTATCTCCATACAGTGCAGAATGGGAACATTTCCCTCTTCCGCACTGTAGTGCGATCTTGGAGTTGGTATAATGAAGTTACGGGGGGGGTGTAGGGGGGCTTGCCCCCCTGCTAACAGTTTTAAGGTAAGTGTTCATTGTGTTTTTTGTGTTTGTTTTACATGGTCAGCTTTCCGAAAGTCGATCATATGGTCTCGGCCATATGAAAGTCGACTTTATGGAAGGTCAACCATGTAAAGTAGACCCACCTCCAGAACCACTGAAAATGGATTGTAGATAAATGGGCCCTTTGTAGGGTAATGAATCAGCATCACACCAGCTATACCAATATCCAATTACTTGTCTGTCTTCCCTACATTACTATAAATATTGTTCAAACCTCCCAGTGTACATACTATTTTCTTCTTTAATTTTACAATTATCACAGAGATTTGAATTTCATTTAAAAATTGTAGTTCAAATTTTACATAAAAAATACTGACAGACCTTTTCTAAACAAAACACTCACATTAAAAACAGACCTAGCATGAGAAATGGTAAACTTCCCTTCCCTTGAAATTAACATTTATTGAAATGTATCTGGCAACCCATTAAACTACAAGCGACATGCCGGGATTCATGCTCAAATGGCATACAGTGAAGTACTAATTAGTGGGTATGTGTAGGGTGCAGGAATTCAAAAGACAAATGTTTAATACATTTGCTAACACCACGGGACAGCCTACAGGACGCAAGTGTCCCTTTTCAGGAGCAGACCAGGAGTACTGTCTGGTAATTTAACTTGAGTAGAGCACAAAATCACACCAAAAATAACTGAACCGACTGTATAAACCAAAGAATAGTTCTGATGAAGTCTCATTTGGCAGACGAAAGCGCTGATTACCTGTTGTTGGAGCAATAAAGGACTATTTCATTCTCCTTTGGTGACTTGGAACTATTCTTTGGTAATTTAACTTGGTCAGAGTCACTTAGAAAACAAATGAAGGCTGAGGAAATCAAGCCTTGTAATACAGGAAGCAGCTCTTTAACAGCTCGTAGTCTAACTTATCTACACTAAGTGCTAGACAAACTGTTGTAGCCCAGACACAGTGCATTTCATACCTGTGTGCCTGCAAAAAAAGCTTATATTAAAATGTATTCATAGTTAAAATATTAACATTAAACTCGTAGACTTCATGCTGTCTGATTTATTCACAGCTAACTAGTAAACACTCTGTCAACTTTCAACAGAACAAGGAATGGAAAGATAATGCCCAAAGAACATGGCTCATGTGACGATGTTTCTTTTTACTGCAGTCAGTTTCCTTCCTTTACACGATAGCTACTCTTGAGTCATAGGTAGCTACTAGGCTTGCAGCCAAGGGGATCATTGAGGATCTAGCCCAAATTTCCAGCTGCCCCAAAGCACTATATGGTTACGTCTTTTGCTCAAGGATAGGGCATAAATATGTGGCAAATTAGAAATGTTCTGCAAAATTGGAGATAAGAGCAGACTACTCTAAATCACTTTAACAAGTTAACAGAACAATAGGTTTTGCATTGAAATGCATTTTGTAAACCAGAAAAACTATGAAATTCTAATGACTGATATTGACTGACTGTAATCCTCAGTGATTTACAAAAAAAGAAGTGAATGGAGGTCTGGCAGTTCGGTGTGCAGGATTAAGGCTCTAAACACTTCATGAGTTGCCACCTGTTGTTAAGGGTACAGGTTTGGATTCGATCTTGTGACTCCGAGAAAGTCACGTAAACAGACAATGCTCCCTAACTAGGCGCATGCGCTTACACACACACACACACACACACACACACACACACACACACACACACACACACAGGATTTGAGATGCAGAATGAGAATTATCTGCTTTAGTCACACACACAAGAAGGCTTTCTGAAAACCAAGGGTGATCCAAGTGAAATGCAAAATACATTTTTTCTTATCACGCACACAAAATATATCCTTTCCACACTCCTTACTTACAGAAGAAAACTCTGCAATTCAGTAGCCATTGATCCAACTAAAATACATCAATAATATGCAAAGTAAATGTGAAACAGTGCTGATGTCCTGTATTGTGGGAGGTGAGAATCCAGCATGCTCAATTCCTGGTGCATGCTACTGTTGGTTGTACAAAGGCAAGGTGTGGAAAATCATGAATAGAAGAGAAATTGTTGTACTTTTGGAAGTGGGTAAAACTTCCTGACAGGAAGACAGATATGAAATTTTTTTTAATGTTTTATCCTGCAACATTCGCTATAGGACTATTGTTTTTGTTGGTAGACTCCAGGTGACAACCCATTTCACCCCTACTATAATCTTTTACTAAATACAACATACTGAAAGCTTCAGTAAGGTAACCTCTACTTGCTAGGATCAGATACCAACTTTTTTATGTCAGTAATTCAGTATTGCTTACTGTTATTTTATTATTGATTGTATAACATTATTGTGTAATCTACTTATATTACTTAATAATGTAATGCAATCAGTAATGCAATATCAGTACATCACTATTGCTTAACTGTTATTGCAGTATTGGTAGATTGCACAACAATGTAATACAATGTGTTATATTACTTTGCATCTTTTTTTCTTGGTTGTAAACCTTGAGCTGTGACTAAAAATGGTCTGCTTGGATCAGCTCTCTACTACTGTCAATAAATAAATGAGCCAGCATTAACTGAGTTTGATTGTGAACTTTTTGGAATACTTGACTTCATACCACTTTTTAAAAATGTTAGTGCTATAGAGACAATGACTGACTGCTGCTAATTAATGTGATATTCTTACTAATAATCAACTAATATCCCAAGAATCACTGCTGCAATATCATCCATTATGCTTGGAAAGTAGCCACAAGTAAACATCTATTCATCTGACCTGACTTCTAGAGCTTTGGACACCACACAGTGGCACTGGTCTCCTTCTCACATCAGTTTTCAGTAGAAAGGGGAGAACAATCGCACCATTTTTTGTTTTGCATAACAGAATGGTCAGTTGTCTTCAGCCCGGAAATTTCTGCGAGAAGTACCAGTTTAGAATTTTCTTTTCTAGTTTGGTAAAACTTTCTGTTATATTACTCTTATTTACTGAGCTGTAATACTTTATTACTTCAGTCTTTCCAAGGGCAGTGACTTCCCCAATAAAGATCACCAACAAGCATTAAGGAGACCAATTACTCCAAAGGGCTGTTACCTTTAGTGTCTGTTTTGAAAGCACCACCAAGTTTCAGAGGAACATCATACTCCTTTAGTAGGAAAATTCTGATTCATAGGGCATGGAACCTTAAGACTTTTTTCAAATGTAAAAAAAAAAAGTTTTTTGCTATTCAGCCAAGGTTACTGGTTACATTCCTGAAGTCTGGAAAACAGCTATTGTAAAACCATTACACAAGTATAGCCCAGTCACTGACCCTGCTAACTTTAGACCCATTAGTTTCACTAGACTCATATGTAAAGTTATTGGGTACATTACTTAGACTTCATTAATCTGAAGTATGAAAATCTCTCAGCTGTGGACAGTCATCAATTTGACTGTATCAAAGGAAGGTCCTACCTCTTTAACCACATTAATTTCCTTGAAAAAGCAACTCCAGCAGTGGATAATGACTATGTAGTGCATACAACATATATAGACCTGGCCAAGGTCTTTCACACTATTCCCAATGTAGTAAGCATTATTGATAAACTTGTAAATCTGAATATAAATCCTTATATTGTGTGATGGGTAGCTAATTGGTTGACAGAACTCATGTGGTTAGAGTAGAAGGTGCCACTTCTGAACACAAAACTGTTACTAGTAGTGTACCACAGGGCCCAGTTTTGGGTTCTTTCCTATTTGACATATGTTTCTCAGATCGTCAGGCTGGCACTTCTGGCCTATGGCTCACTATATTTGCAGATGACTGTAAACTCTGTGTTACTGTTCAGTCTTTGACTCACAATTGCTCCAACATGCTTAGATTATGTTAACAGTTGGTGCAAGGACAACAGTCTCAAATTAAATTAATTTAAGTTAAAAAAGATGTAGAATGGTTCATTATGACAAAACAGTTTAATTTACTATATAGGAGATGCATCCCTCCAATCAGACACTGTATTAAGGGATATAGGTGCTCTTGTTGATAATTCCTTATTATTTGACCATTACGTCTCCACAGTAGCTCGGAAAGCCTTTTATCTGGCCCATTTGATTTCCATAGGCATCTCCAATAGATCCAAAGAAGCCTTAATTCCTTTTTACTTGTATTTTATCATACCCATTACTGAATATAACACACATTTTGGCATATACTTATCTAAACATATCACACAACTTGAAAGACCTCAAAGATTCATAACTTAAAAGATCAGTGGCCTCAAAAAATCTTGGTTATCAGGAGAGACTGACATCCCTTTCTGTGTACTCAGTTTCTTATAGACTTCTTCATAGAGATCTATGTCTAGCTTGTTGGTGATCTTTGCTAGGGATGTCACTGGCCTTGGAAAGATCATTGAAGTAACAAAGTAATGCAAATGAGTACAAGAGTAATATAACAGAAAGAAAATTCTAAACTGGTACTTTTCACAGAAACTTCCTGGCTGGAGACAACTGAAAGATTCAGTCCTATTTGATCTCCTGTTCTTTTGCAGAACTAATGGTTCATCAAATACTTGGATAAAGGCACTAAACCTTCATCAGCTGATAAATACGATATGTTGGTGTGATAGAGTCATATCTCAACGTATCCCTTACCTCTGAAACAAACTTCCACTACATGTCAGGCAGAGTAGCAGAGTAGCACCCTTGCCTCCTTCAAGGTAAACCTATATAATTGGATGGGCAGCCTCAAATTCTGTCCAGGTCTAATTTGTCTTGCCCTCTTTGAAGCTAGAGGGAAATTTTGAATAGGATTTTTTGACTAAGCTTGAAATGGTCTACAGACTGATTGCCTAGTACTTACCTGTAAATCTATAAGGGGTGCCCTCCTGTCCCTCAGCAGGACAGCTTTCCTCTAGCAGGTCAGGTAAACTGTTTACAGTGATGTGTGTTGGAGGAATATAAATGCACTTAAATTCTAATGCCAAAGTAGAAATAGAGCAAAACAGTTAAGTGATCCCATCAGTCCTGTGAATGCCTGAGGGTCCTGCAACTTTTGTGGGTGATTTTTTTTTTTGTACTGAAAGTAGCCTATAATAATGGGGCACAAGAAAACCAAAACTACACTTTTTAACACTTTACTAACATGGCAGAAAGCTGTGTGAAGATGGAGGTCATGTGATATACAAGTTATATACATTATATCCACTTCTGCCTCTTTAGATGCAACTTCACACTCTTTGTATAAATTAATACTATCAGTATTATAATATATATGACACAAAGATTACAAAGAAATCCCTTAGTAGTAAAAAAAATATATTTATTTATAGCAATTACAGTAATCAGTGTTTGTTATACTTATCTGAATGCCATGATATCATGTGGAAATTATTTGTGTGTATTTGAAATCATTAATTTCTTGGTATTTTCACAGTATTTCCATATCTATTTTTTTCCATGTCTCATCCAGTGTGTACAGTCACATTTGTTTGCGCTATCTTGATGGGTAAAATGGTAAAACTTCATCAGTTTTGGATGAGCTCATATAAGAACAATCTGGTAATGTCTCTTTCAGAACAGTCCTGAATATCTAACACTTTTTTTGATCTAGTAACTGTTATCTCCTGAGATCCCATCACATTTAGTAGCAATGTAAGTGAACTGCCATTGTTCTAGAATGAAGTTTGTCTTGTTTTATATAGACGTCTTTTGTTTTTCCTGAGTAGTTGACCTTTTTTTTCAACAATGTAAGATCTAGAAGTTGTATCTTTACTCAGTACTATGGCTTCTTTCTCTGAATGCTTATCAGCTGGAATGTGCACTATATAATCCCCTGAAAGTAACAAAGCTAAACCTTTTGCCATTTTGTCATGGTAGATATTTTGTCTTTCTGAAGTTCTTAACAAACTGCTCTCATATTATGCATAGCCTCAGGCAATAATTAATTAATTAATTAATGCCAAAAACAATACTTCATGTTTGCTCTTTCCTTACACCACACAGTTCAAAGATTTGCTTCACTTACTCTCTCCAGCACTTTGATTAGGCATAATTAGGCTTCTTGTTCTAATTCTGAGAGCCAAAATAAGTAATACAGAAAAAAATAGCAAAACTGCAAGATAAAGATCATTCAAACCTCTGCTATTATATTAAGTTTACTTACACAACCGTACTATGGTGTTCATACTGATCACTGCTGCAGTAGCCTAAGCTGTGTGGATAGATTACCATAGCACAGTACAACTGCGAGGTGGAAGGAGAAGGGTCCAAGACCCCTGGAGAATGGTCCTGGCAAAGTCTGACCTAGACCTGGAGAAGGACACTCAACTTGTAGAGCTTTGTAAAAGTATGGCAGAGGGCCACGTTGCTGCTTCTAGATCGCTTCTAGAGTCCAATTCTCTCCAATAAGCCATAGATGAAGCTAAGGTCCTGGTAGAATGTGCCTTAACCCTGACTGGAATAGTTTTGTTATTGTGAGAATAACAAAAGTAATAGCCCAAAACAATCATTTGGAAATAGTCTGCTTTGATACTGGTTGTCCCTTCTTCTTACCTTCAGAAGAAATGAACAACTGATTGGACGTTCTGAAAGATTTTGCTATGTCAAGACAGTACCTGAGTTGTCTGAAAACATCCACAGTATTAAGTATCCCTTCTCACTCATTTTGGGGTTCAGGGTAGAACACAGGGATATATATATAGTTTGGTTTAAAGTAAATTTGGATACTACTTTTGTTATAAAATAAACAATTCTCAAGAAAACCCCATCTCTGTGAAAAATAAGATAAGGTTGACCCAAAAGACCCTGCAAGTCGTGTAATCTTCTTGCAAGTGTCAGAGCAACCAGTAAAACTGTTTTCCATGTTAAGAGCCTCAAGTCAGCCAAATGAGCTGGTTCAAATGGGGCAAGTGTTAGCTTTCCTAATGTAAAATTAAGATCTTAAGAAGGAGCCACTGGTTTTCTTTGAGGTCTCTTATGTAAAATCCATTTCAAAAACATTTTGATATGGAATGTGTGAAAGAGGTAGGAAAGTAACTCACATAAATATTGTAAAACCAGAGAAACTCTAGCCCTGAATGGGTGCTGGTTATGTTGTTGGCACCAAATGGAAAAATGTTTCTATTTGCTAATACATGATTTTCTAATAGCAGTCTTTTTTACCTCCATTAGTACCTGTTGTGGGTCTATATCAGAAGCCATGAAACAGCTTCTGAGCGAATACATAAAGAGCGACACATATTCATCAAACTGCATTTAAGCAATTCGATGAATATGTCACAGGGCAAGGAGGTAGTTGGCCAAATACATGAAGTTGCCCTTTCCTTCACTATAGTGCGATCTCGGAGTTGGTATATTTAGTTAGGGGGTGTGTGGGGGGCTTGGGGAGTGTGGGTGGCAAAGCCCCCACCTGATAATCGTTTTAAATTTTTTTTTCCAAACGGCCACATGAATTTTTTCACTAGGAAAAAATTCTATTATGTGGCCATTCGTTATTTAAAGGTTTTCCGTAAATGTGTCAACTTTTATGTAGTCGCACATACGCGCTTTTGTTATTCTGATATAGACTCCCTGTTGTATGACCTCTGTAAACACGTGCCTGAAATGTATTAAGACCATATCATTCTGGGACTTCCGGTACAACAAACACCAGATAGGAGGTGGATGAGTCATGCTTCCCTTCATGGGTGAACAGAAATAGTAGGAAAAGAATGTGTTGGTGACAAAAAAGAGGCAACAGAAGTGTTAGATGTCAAAGAGAGGGGATAAAACCAAAAAAGTGAAGAAACCAAATGAGCAAAACTTAAAAATGGCTCCTCTCATTGCGCAACAGCAAGATGCCACCTCCCTCCCTCAAGGTGAGAAGGTCCTCGTTGTAGAGATGTCGATGTTGGAGAGAAAAATAGAAAACTTTACAAAGAAATGGTCAAAATGAGAGAAGCCTTGATGGACTACATGAAAAAAAATTTATTCTAAGATACAAGGAATGGGAGGAGCATTAAATGGGTATTCTGAGAACACTAAGAAATTGAAAAGGGATGGAGAAGAAACAGTAAGCAGGATGGAGACAATAGAAATATTGCAACAGCCTTGCATGATAAGCTGGTAGAAATGGAAGACAGAGAATGGAGGGAAAACCTGTGTTTCATGAACATACTGAACATTTGCAAAAATGGACTGGCATGCCAACAGATGAAATGAAGTTAGAAAGGGCCAACAGGGTGTACATGTCAGCAGGACAAAAATTTTATTTATTTTATTTTACATTTGTTGACCGGGCTAGTCCAGCTGGATATATGTCCATTTTCAGTGGAGGCCTGGGGAGAAAAGCTCCACAAATTACAACAACATAAAAGGTCAAGACAAAGACAATAACAATATAATTTGGTACATAAGTTTTAACAATTATAGTACAAGCCTAAGATTATATATTTTATATTTCAGTAGGAAAAAGGAAAAATTTATCTAAGAATAGATGAATAAGACTAATACATTTGTATTAGAAAATGTGTAGTACAAATCTTTATAACATATTACAAAATTAGATACACCTAGTAATTTATGTTAAGAGATAGTAAGGTCTCACAAAAACCTAAGAAAGAAAAACACTAGAGATCAATAGATAGAGTATAGAAGAACAGCAAACAAGGTTGGATTTCTAGTGTTATTTAACACATAGGTTGTGATACTATATGAAGGTGTTTGATCATTCCACAGTATATACTTATTTACATGAGAAAAAATCCTAAGGAAGGTTAAGCTCACTAAAAATTAGTGAGACAACACAAGATCATGATATGCTAGGAATGGTGGGAGTCTAGTTAATAGTTAGGTACTTAGTCTGGGTTAACACAGGGGCATAGCCAGTGTGATTTGAGGTAGGGTTTAAGCTTGCTTTTAAATAAGCTGACAGAGGATATTGAGGTTAGCTGGCTTGGGAGGATGTTCCAGGCTTTACCTACTGTATTGGAGAACAAGGTGTCACCAGCTAAGTTGTTGGATTTTGATATTTGTACAAGTAGGTTATTAGCTGAGCATAAGGTCTTGAGGTTATTATAGGGGATGACTAGGGATGTAAGTATGGGTGTATTTTGAGGTAAATACAGGATCTTATGGGCTACTATTAATTGATTGAAAAGTATTAAATTTGGCAGCTCTAACCATCCTAACTGATTCAGATTGATACAGTGATGAGTTCTATAGGAGGACCCAGCTGCAAATCTGGCAATATTGTTGTAGAAGGATGTAAGTTTACTCAGATTACTTCTACATATTTTGGTATAGATAGGGGAGGCATAGAACAAGGTAGAGATGAGGTGGGTACGAGCAATAGTAACCCTGGCTGGAGGTGTAAGAAAGGGTTTTATTCTATAGAGGGAACCTAGTTTCTTGTTTACTATTTTTATGGTGTTATTAATGTGAGGTTCAAAGGACAAGTTGTTATCTATTAGTACCCTGAGTAGTTTGGTGGTTGGTTCAGGAGATATTATAGTTCCATCATTTGAAGTAATAGTAAAGTTAAGTGGGGAGGTTCTACGGGTGGGGGTAAATAGTAGCATTTTTGTTTTTTTGGGGTTAAGGATACGACGTCTTTGTAGGAGCCAGTTTTCAACTGTACTAAAGGTCATTTGGGTTAGTGACTGAAGTTCTGATTGAGAAGCAGCAGCGCATATGAGTGTGGAGTCATCAGCATATTGGATACAGTCAGCTTGAGGAATTACAGAATGAAGGTCATTTGTAAAGATGGAGAAGAGTAATGGGCCTAATATAGATCCTTGTGGGACCCCTAGAGTGACTGGGACGTGGGAAGATAAAGTATTTTCCCATAGTACAGCCTGTTGCCTGTTATGTAGGTATGATTGGAACCACTGTATAGTATGGTTGTCCAATGACAGGTTTTTGAGTGTGTCTATAAGAAGGTGGTGATTCACCATGTCAGATGCTTTGGACAGGTCAATAAAAACAGCTGAGGATAGAGTATCAATATTACGATTGCTGTTAATATGGTTAGTGAAGGATAAGAGAGCAGAGGTGGTGCTATGAAATGGTCTAAAGCCATGTTGACAGGGTGCTAATAAACTGTGATCGAGTAGGTAGGTTAACAGTTGTATGTGTATACATTTCTCCATTATTTTTGCCAAAGGAGATAGAATAGCTATGGGCCTATAATTGGACAACTCTTTGGAGTTACCGCCCCTATGCAGGGGAATTATGCGAGAGACTTTCCAGATTAGGGGAATAGATCCTTCAGAAATAGTTCTGTTAATGAGGATGGATATGGGGTAGGCTATGACTTTAGCAGCTTTTTGCAGGTATTCTGCAGGTAATTTATCAGCAGAGAGAGTAGTGGGTTTAAGTTTCTGTATGAGGTTACAGATAAGTAAAGTGGGCACTGGCTGAAAATGAAATTGATGAGAATTATTGGTAAAGGTTGTGGCAGAGCCTGGGATGCTAGGGGATAGCTGGTTGGCTAGGGATTGTATGGTTTCAGTGAAAAAAGTATTAAAGGAGTCAGCTATTTGGATGGGATTGTTGTGATCAGAGCCAGAGGGAGAGGGAGTACTTGAGCATCCAGGGTGTAGGAGGTTATTGATACCGCGCCAGAAATTTTTGGGATTATTTTGGTTGGTTTGTTGTAGTTGGTAGTAGTAGTTTCTTTTATCGGCTAACGTGGCTTTTTTTGTTTAATTTCTTAGCTGTCTGAATTGCAGGTGGTCTGAGGAGCTTTTTGTTGAGCGCCATTTGGACCATTGTTTATTTCTTTGGAGGATTTTTTGTTTGGTCGTTTTGGTGAGCCATGGTGCCGGTTTGGTTCTAATTCTAACTTTGCATAATGGGGCATGGCTGTCTAAAATGGTTAGAAATTTAGAGTTAAAGTATTTCACGGCATTATCTATTGGGAGGTGTTTCAGGGGTGACCAGTCACAGGTGACTAGTTCAGCTTGAAAGTGAGCAGGGTTAAAATTTTTGGTAGTGCAAATAGTTCTACAGATGGCAGAGTTTAGGATGACAGTTTTTGTTCTGATTAAATAGGTAAGCAAGTGATCACTTATGTCCTCAGGGAGGGTGCCTGTTTTATAGTTTAGCTGGGGGGTATTAGTGAGTATCCAGTCAAGGGTACTAGTTTTGTTGTTAGTTTTATTGGTGCGGGTTGGGGATGTTATAGTTTGGGTAAAACCATATAAGTTGATATGAGTAGAAGGCTGCTCAGATATACAGGAGTTCCAGTTAATGTTAAAATCTCCAAGTATAATGGTTTCTTGGGGGTAGTTACTTGAGAGCCAGTTGAGGATAGCCTCTAATGTGTTGACGTTATTGCCTGGGGGAAGATAGACACATGATGGCTTTGCTTTTGTTAAGCTGTACCTTAGTTAGAAGAATTTCTGCATTGTTGCAAAGTGGAGGTTTGGAGTCTAACAAGGTAACTTGTAATCCATTCTTATAAAGTATGGCTACGCCACCTCCTTTTTTAGTGTTACGGTCACGTCTTATGATATTATAGCCAGGGGGTAGAACTGCACTGTCTTGTATTGATGGATTAAGCCATGTTTCAGACAGACAGAGGATGTCAAAGGAATAAACATCAATAAGGGCATGCAGGTGAGCTATTTTGTTATTGATGCTACGAATATTAAGATGAGCTATCAGGAAAGAGTTGGGGGGCTTGGTAAGTGTCTGTGTGATTGAATTTGTTGGTGTATCAGGCTGTGTAGCTGTGATAGTGGTAGGACCTGGGTTAGGGTGTATATCACCATCTAACAGGGAGTGGACCTGAACTTTTAGGATGAGTTGTAGAAGTTTAAAAATTAGGTTCTTGTTTTTTCTAGCTAGTGGGTTACATTGAGAGATGTGATGGAGTCTATGAAATATGGCTACTGAGTACTTAGCTGAGCTGGGGAGGTTGCTAACACTATGAGTGGAGCTGGGGGTAAGGACAGAGGTGTGTGTGATGTGGGTATGCAGTCCTAGGAATCTATGGTGTTCGTAGAGAGTAAGTAGATAGGGAATGATAAGTATAATTAGGAGTAGTAATAAAGGTAAGGGTTTACAGGATCCTTGAGCCATTTGTTTAGGTTAAGGTGGTTAAATGTAAGTTTCCATGCCCTGTAGTGGTCAAACTGCAAACATACAAGCTAAAAGAGTGGTTATTGGAAGCATTATGGAAAAAGGACAAAATCCTAAGATTTGACGCAAATAGAATTTTTGTTAACAAAGACTTCTCAGCACATACCAGAATGAAGAGGGACAGGTTCATACCATATTTTAAACTGTGTTGGGGCTATGTTTTAAATTGATATACCTAGCATCATTTTGAATATTTTTCCATCAAAAGTCAAAACATTTGTGTTATTGGATAGAGTGGAGGCGGTGCTAAAGGGGTTCAAGCAGTCCACCTCACCAGCCCCAACTGGAGAAACAACACAAACACATAGAATGCAAGTTAAAAGAAAGACAGCAGTAGGAAACTTGACTCACAGTAAGGTTAACCAAAGGTTGGTCAGTACACAGTTGATGTTAGACTGGTGTCAGCAAAGAGGGAGAGATGCAAAAAGTAATCGAGAGGAGGAATTAATGGACAAGAGCTCAACTAGAATGGTTGGTGGATGGCGCAGAAAATCAGATAATCTATAATGAACAGGAAAACAAAATGGACATTATTACAAAGTTATTGAGTCATTTGATTGGACATAGGACTATAATTAACATTCAGATTGATCTGTAAAATAAAAGGTATGTAAAATTAAAAATAATTGACCAACTGTAGTTTTGATCTTAAACCCACACATTATCGAAGTAAAAGAGTGAGATATGAAAAGGGGAGGTCCACTGTAGGGAGTAGCAACTTAAGGACAGTGAATGGCATAAGAGGGAAAGTGCCATAAGAAGAGTTTCTGCTTGAATACACATTGTGGGATATGACAGGAAGTTTGAAGTATCTGTACATAGTTAGAACAATGTTTATTTTATCTTCTGGGGAATTAAGTTTCATTTATTTATTTATTTTACATTTTTTAACTGGGAAAGTCCATTGGACATTGGTCCTTTATCAGTAAAGGCCCGGGGAGAAAAGCTCCACAAAATAACAATGAAGTCAAAGGTGGTATAGTTATACATAATAATAGTGTCAAGAAAGAAAACGGTGTATACAATAATTGTGAACATTCACAGAAAGAATCCATCATTTGCAGGTAGATACAAGTAAGCAATAATGGTACATACAGATATATAAGTTAGTTTAAAAAGACAAGTATTGGTATGTAAGAGTCCTACTTTTACCCTATATACAAAGACATGAGCTGTTAACCATCATATACTGAATAGGATAGTGAAAATGAAGGCAGGACTATCCTGGACCAGTACAAGAGCAGAGCCAAGTAGCTGTAAAGTGTGTTCTTAGTGGCCTTTTAGACAAAGAAATTGATGGTATGGAAGTTATGTGTGGTGGTACAGAGTTCCATATTTTGGACACAAAATTAGAAAAGAGAGAATTAACCTGCCTTGTTGTTGGGTTTAGTAACTTCTAGAAGGAATTTATTGTTAGAGCAGAGAGTCTTTTTACTAGAGTAAGGTTGAAGTAGGTTTTGCAGTGAGGGGGTTTTCTGAGGATGATGCAGGATTTTATGAGCTGGCATAAGTTGATTGTGCTGCAAAAGGTGGAGAAATGTTAGCCAGTTAAGTTGCTTTAAAGCTGTGCAAATGTGTGTTTTATAAGGGGAGTCAGAGGCAAGCCTGGCAATTTTATTGTAGCAGGATTCTAATTTTACTAAATGAGTCTTTTTGAGATTGGTAAGGATAGGGGAGGCGTATAGTAGGGTGGAGAGGAGATGGGTACATGATATCATGGCCTTTGCATGTTTGATGAGAAACTGTCTGTTCCTATAGAGGGTACCCAGTTTCTTATGTACTTTCTTAATAGTGTGCGCTATGTGAGTGTCATATCTCAAGTTATTGTCAGTCTCAACACCAAGAAGTTTTGTGTGTTCTATGGGGTCTAAGGAGGTGGATCTAGTAGGTTTGAAGAGAAGTAGTTTTGTTTTACTAGGATTCAAAATATGTTGGATAGAAATGATTCAACTGATAGGAAGGAAAGTTGAGTTAGTGATTGGAGTTCATTTAAAGAAGATGCTGCACAAATTAGTGTGGAATCATCTGCATATTGTGTGACAGATGCATGAGGACTGGAAGTGTGAAGGTTGTTAGTATAAAGAGAAAAGAGTAGACAGCCTACAATGGAGCCTTGTGTGACTGGAAGCAGTGGTGAGAGTTCACGTTGCCACAGTACTGCTTGTTGGCAGCTGGCTAGATAGCTTTGGAACCAAGCTAAGGAAGATTCACTAAGACCTCTGTCAGAAACAGTTTTAATAAGCATACTATGTTTAACCATAAAAGCTTTTGACAGATTGAGGAAGGTAGCTGATACAAATCTGTCATTGTTTCTGTGGTTGTTTACTATATTGGTGAAGGACATAAGAGCTGTGGTAATACTGTGAAAGGTCCGAAAGCCATGTTGAGTGACTGACAGGAGTTTGTGGGAATGCAAGTAATCCATAATTTGAGTAAATATACATCTCTCCAAAATTTTGGCTTTAAGAGATAGGATAGCTATCGGATGGTAGTTTGTAAATTCTGTAGAATTCCCTGCTTTATAGTGAGGGATAATATATGATATTTTCCATATTTCGGGGACAAAAGCTTCAGTCAGAGATTTGTTAATGAGAATGGATATTGAGAAGGCAATGGCATTGCCTGCTATTTGTAAGAATTCTGCTGGAAGGTTGTCAGAAGCTAGTGTTGTGGGCCTGAGTTTTTTAAGGTATTTTCTAATCTTATCAGTGGGGACAGGTTTGAAGTGGAATGAGTTGTTGTTACTATGTGATTTACAGGTTTTTATAGAGGGGGGGGGTTATTAGAGATTTTGTTGACTATGGTCTCAGATGTGTTATCTGTGTTAGCGGTGGCAGTACTACTTTTACCTGGCAAGAGAATTTTGTTTATGGCTGCCCAGAACTTTGAGGATTGTTCTTATACTTTATTTGTAGATTATGGTAGTAGTTTGTTTTGTCACATTTTACTAGTTTTTTTAGCTTTATTCCTGAGCTCCTGATAGGTTTGTTTAGTGGCTTGGGACTTAACTTTGTGCCAGTGGTCCCAGGCTTTGTCTCTGGTTTTGAGGAGGGATCTAGTTTCTTTACTTAGCCAAGGTGCACTGTTAGCTTTGATTCAGATAGTTCTGGGAGGGGTACGTTCGTTCAGGATATTTAGAAAGTTGGAAGACTTTTACAGCCTCGTTTAGGTCAAGATGTTTTAATGGTGTCCCAATTACATTTTGTTAGGTCTGTCTTCTCCTTTCGGCTATTTCCCAGTTAGGGGTCGCCACAGCAGATCACCCGTCCACTCATGATTGGCAGTGGAGTTTTTACAGTGTCGAGTTGCCAGCCTGATGCCCAACCTTCCGCAGAAGGTACACACACACACGCACTCACACCTAGGGCCAATTTAGCGTGTCCAATCCACCTACAGCATGTCTTTGGGATGTGGGAGGAAACCGGAGCATCTGGAGGAAACCTATGTGACCACAGGGAGGACATGCAGACTCCACACAGAAAGCACGCCAGCCGAGGATCGAACCGGAGAACCTCTTGCTGTGAGGTGACAATGCTAACTGCTGCACCATTGGGGTTAAGGTTTGTTTTATTTCTGATTAGTTGGTAGACAGTTCCTTTGTTGCAATGGGAATGCTGTCTAAGAAGAAAGGTTATTAGATGATTGCTTAGGCCATCAGGGAGGCAACCTGCATTAGAGGGGTGAAGTGGTCTGTTAGTATCCAGTCAAGGATTGATTCCCTGTTAGTAGCCTTGTTAGTTCTGGTAGGAATTTGGATGGTTTGTATAAAGCCATGAAGGTTGATATGATTTGTGGGGGCGTGAGAGTTGCATGTCAGCCAGTCTATGTTAAAATCACCCAGGATGATGGTTTCATGTGGAAGTGATGTGCAGGACCAATGGAGTAGGTTTTCAAGGGTGGCTATTATGTTTCTGGATGGTATATAGTATCCGACTATATTTATTAGCTTGTTAGAGTTGACTTTTAGTTGGGCAAGAAGTGTTTTTGCTTTGATAAGACAAACAGGGAATGAAAAGGGATGGCAGCATAATAATACTTTAAAAATATTATAAATCAAGGATGGAAGTCAAAAAGAAGTGAGTTAATCATGTTATATCAGGGAAAACAATATCACACAAAGATTTGGTAGGCTATAGAATAAGTGGAAAGCAAATGTAAGAGGAGAGAGGTAGAATTTTACCAGAGTGTGCAAGACATGTCACTTCAAATTTTGAGCTGGAATGTAAATGGAATAGTAGACAAAATAAAGTGATGAGGTATTTAACTATATAAGAAGGGAAAATATTAGTGCAGCACCCTTCAAGAAACACATTTATCAAAAAATGAAACAACACACACATATATTGCAGAAGGAAGTAAAGCAGGGATATGGATTAGAAGGGTGGGAGGGTCGAAAGAGAGGACTAAAACACTAAAAAGGAGCAATTCAGGTCTAGAAATTGAAGAATGTTTTAGAGATAACCAAATATTTACTTTTGTGAGGATATTGGGGCAGTAATAGAATAATATTAATGAATGTTTACATCCCTCCTAAAAGTTGCAAGATAGAAATAAAACAATTAATACAAGAGAGAGTAGAGATACTGGAGTATACTATTATTCGCAGGGGACTGGAACTCTATAATAAAACAAGATGTAAATGGGGGCCCTAGAAAGATGGACCTAACAATAGAAGGAATATTCTTAGAGGCTTATTCAGGCATTTGGTTGGCATGATACAAGAGAGACATGGAATAAAGAATTAAAATTTTACTCAGCCAGGTATAAAACAAAGGCAAGGCTTGATAGAATGTTTGTATCCAGACAGCACGGATATTTAGTACACGGCATAAGTACCCATCCCATGCTATTGTCAGATTACTCACCAGTGGAAATTAAGATGAAAAGACCCAAAGTAATAGAAGTGGAAAGGCAATGGAGGGCAGGAGCAGGCTGGTGGGATCACCAAGGGAAAAGGGAAAAATTACTCAGCCTCCTATGAGAAGGAAAAGTAAATTTGTGCTTGAAAGAGAAAAAAGGAATAGAACTTTAGGACAAATATAAGAATGGCTTGAAATGTAATCTCAGAATAATAGAAAAGGAAGAGAATGTTGCAAAAGAGGAAAGTTGTAGCGATAGGAGACCTCCAGAAAAGATAGGGAAACTAACGCAAATAGAATAAGTATAGCTGCAGAAACTGGAAAGGAATTAGAGGTGAACAAAATGTGAGTAGCACTAAACCAAATATATTTTATGAATTCTGCAAGATTTCAGAATGTATTAGCACTGAGGTTAAGAAAAAAAGAAGTTATGTACTTAGCATAACGTTCCATCTGTGTTGTTCATTTTCATTCTTCCTCAACTGATGGGTTCAAATCTGATACTCGGATCTTGTTCTGCCATTGCTAAAGCTCATGGAAACCTAAAACTCTCGAGCTTCCCCTTACCCATAATACACCAACCCTAAATTACCTCAGATCTTGTTTGCTGATTTTACTAGAAAAGTCAATATTTACTGTGCATGAGTAAGAAAGGTATGGGGAGTAGCCCACATTGCTGCTGAACATATGTCATTCATGGACGCCCTAGACAAGAAAACTATAGTAGTTGTCATTAATCTAGTTGAATGAACCCTTACCAACTCTGGTAAGGCAATGCCCAATTTGTTATGAATGAATGAAATGTAATCAGTTATCCATCTGGCTAAAGTTACTTTGGCCACTGGTTTACCCAGTTTCCAGTCTGCAAAGGAAACAAATAACTGGTTTGTTTTTCTTATGTCTTTTGTTCTTTGTAAGTAAAAATTTAGTTGTCTGTGAACATCTAATAAATGCAACATATATTCTCCTATGTTACTAACTTTGGGGAAGAAAACTGGCAAATTAATAGGCTGACTGATATTAGATTCTAACATCACCTTGGGAAGAAAAGATGCATCAGTTTGTAACATAACTCTAGCCTTGTGAAAAATCAGGTAAGGATGTTTTGAAGATAATGCTTGAATTTCTGAAATTCATCTGGCAGATGTAATGGCTACTAGAAAAATATTTTCCAAGTTAGATATTTAAAGTGGCAATCATCTGCTGATTCAAATGGGGAATGTATAAGTGTCTACAGTACCAGGTTGAGGTCCCATAGGGGAGTGGGATTTTTAGATGGAGACCTTAAAAGTGAAAGCTCTGCACAACTTATGAGAACCCTCAAATCCAACATGAAAGTTAGATATTGCTGCCAGCTGAACTTTGTTGGTTGAGGAACTAGCTTCTTCTTTAAAAAGTAGGGCCAAAAACTCAAGTATGTCATGTATAGGAGCTGAAAAAGGCCCAATATGATTTTCATGAGTCCAGTAGACAAATGTTTTCAACTTACTGGAATAGAGTTTAAGTGCTGAAGGTCTGTGGCAAGATAAAAGTTTATGCCAGACAGGAGAAGAGAGCATAAGTTGTCTGGCTATCAATGAAACTGGAGAAACCAGGCTGTCAGATTGAGGGGTCAACTTCATATGATCGAGGTCCCAGAAATGTAAAATGTGAAAACTTCAGATTTCACATTTTTGTAGAGGGGCAAGCCCCTCTGCACCCCCCACACCCCCTGCTAATTAAGTATACCAACTCCAAGATTGCGCTACAGTGAAGACAACGGTAAAACTCCCGTTTCGCACTGTACTGGGGTCTCCATTCACAAGGTTTGATATTTCAGAACTTCGATCCTCTGATCTTCGATGATCAGAGGTTCGATGTTCTAGAATCTTGATCATATGAACGGGATCTCAGCTTGAGGCTTGATATGTCTGGATGGATCATACCTGTTGGATGAAAGAGGAAGTCTGGAGTCAGACCCAGAATCCAAGGCTGGCAAAGTAAGTGATGCCAAAGGAAAGGGGTCCAAATCTGTCAAGGCCAGTAATGTGCAATGAGGATGACTTTGCTCTTTAACATGGCAGCTTTCTGTAGGAATTTCATAATTAGAAGAATTGGTGGATAGGCATGTAGTAGACCGGGGGGGGGGGCAATCGTAAAGTAGAGCATCCCTCGGTGATTCCCACTGTGGGAGGATTAGGGCAAAGTAGCTGTTGTATTTCTTGTTTAGGGGAGAAGCAAAAAGTTTGCAGCAAGGCTGGCCTCATTGATGAAATATCATCCTTGTCACTTTCTTGTTGAGACACCACTCATGAGGTAGGAGAATGCACCTACTCAGTTTGTCTGCTATCACACTAGACATCCCCAGAATGTGTATTGCTATAAGAAAGCAGATGGAGGAGATCACCCATTGCCACTCTGATGGCTTCTTGACACAAGGGATAAGATCTGGTCCCTCCTTCTTTGCTGGTGTACCAAACTACTGAAATATTGTCTGTTTGAATTGCAGTCATCCCAAAAGGGAGAGCATTTTGGAAGGCCTGCAATGCTAACAGCATTACTCTCATCTCTAGAATGTTGATATGCGAGTTGGCCTCCTCAGGGGACCAAGTCCCTTGGACTGTTTTCCCCAGAAAAAGCACCCCTACCCCATGTAGGAAGTATCCGTGGTCACTACGGCCTTAGGCTGCAGGGGAATGAACTGACAACCTTGTAGAATCTGATCTGACTGAATCCACCACTTGAGATTTCTCTTGCATGTCTGAGTGATTTGAATCAGAGTTGACAGGGTTTGGTAAAGTATTGACCATTGTGATGCTAACATCCAGTGTAAATCCTCATGTAAAATCTGGCTAAAGGTACTAGTGCTATAGCCACTGACATTGACTCTAAAGCTTGAAAGACCAAGCGGGCTGAAATCTTGGTACTGCATATTATTTTTCTGACCTGTGATCTTATAGTTTGGACTCTTGAAGGAGGCAGTGAAGCTATCATAGACTTTGTGTTGAACAGTTCTCCTATGAATTCCAGATTTTGAGTTGGTTCCAGTTGAGACTTGTCGTAGTTTATGGTTATCCCCAGATGAGAACAAGTGTGAAGAACCTGATCTCTTGCCCTTATCAACAAATGCCTGGTCAGTGATGTAATGAGCCAGTTGTCCAGGTAAGGAAACACCCAGAATCCTTGCAGTCTAAAGTGAGCTACTATTACTGCCATGCATTTGGTGACCACTCTGGGGGCTGTGGTGAGACCAAACGGCAGACCTCTGAACAGATGATGACTGGCTCCCAGCTGGAAGCGTAAATACCTTCTGGATTGTCTGTTTATTTTATGCAGTAGTAGGCATCCTGAAGATCTATTGAGCACATCTAGTCAGCCTTGCCCAGAAAAGGAAGAATGGACTGAACCATGACTATCTGACATTTGGTGCATTGAACTGATTTGTTCAGGTTGCTGAGATCAAGAATTGGTCTCTAGTCCCCTGTTTTCTTTGGCACTAAAAAGAATCTTGATTAAGTTCTGGAGTCTATCTGATGTGGTGGGACCTCTTGGATGACTCTTTTTCTAGCAGCTTTCATATTTGTATTGCTTCTGCTTCCCTCTAACTGGGTGGAATATCAGGGATTTTTCGTAAGACCAGAAGTGGAAGGGAAAAGGGTATTATATAACCTCTGAAAATAGTACTCTGCATCCAAGTATCTTCTGTTAAGTCTAGCCAGGCTCTTTGGTGCAGGGATAATTGACCCCTGATTGGCTTCAGTGGTAAGCAATTGGGCCTCCTGTCAGGAGTACTGGTAAAGTCTGTCAAAGAAAGAATGTCTGGACCCCTCGTTTTGCAGGTCACCTCTGCTGCAAGGGTAGCTCCATCCATAAGAGATCCCCCCCCCTTCCCCTAGGGGAATTTTCTCCATGTGTGTCCTTGAAAGGACCCTGGTATTTCTTAAACCACATCATCTGACCACCTCTTTGATTCCTATAAAAGTATCCCTGAGGGGTGCAAAAACATACACCCATGGCAGACAGGATCTTTCCATATTTCTCACACCTGGATAATGTTTCCTTCAATTTTAGGTCAAACAAAGACATGTCATCAAAGGGAACATTGAAGAAAGAAGACACGGAAGGCTCTGCAAATTCACATAAGCATATCCAGGCATATCTCCTAATGGAAATGCCTGAACCCACTGCCCTAGAGGTTCCTTCAGATATTTGCAAAATGAGCCTCATGGAGGAATTCAAAACAGATTGAAGGGTAGCCATCTGAGAAGTCACAGATGAGTATACCTCTGTAGAAACAGATCTTGATAGGGTATCTGAGAGTTTGTTAATCAAATCCCTCTGTAACCTTGTAAAATGTGCCAAATAATTCAGTGACCTTAAGGTGAAGGTTGCTACAGTATAAACACACTTCCCAAACCTGATGTTCTTCATTCCACATTGCTGCAGTCCTAACCATTACTGATGTCAGGACGCCAGGGTACTAATGCGCGCCGACGACGCCATATCCTGTTAGTGTTTGGGAAGCGCTGTAATTATAAAATGCCCGGGATGCTCCGCCCGCCCTTCGTCCCAAAGTGCAAAACAAAACAGCAAAAAAAGGGTTGATGAACCGGCAGTGTTTCTTTGGAGTCTCAGGCAGAGACTTTACTGTAGGATGATGTGCCCCTCAGGGCCAGGCTGAGGGGCTGAGGGCTTCTCAGGTGACCCTTCTTCCCTCTCTCTCCAAGCCTTAGTTAGTGTCTCCAAACTTTTTCAAACTTTCTTTGAGAGTAGCCAAGTTGGGGCCAGTGGGGGCTTCTCCTAGCACTTCAGGTTCTGTGCCTAAGAAAACAGAAGATTTAAAAAATGGCAGAAGGTAGAGGCTTTAGAGGCTCCCCTCTCCCTCCCTATGCCTCCTGAGAGGCATGAGGGGAGCTTTAAATGGGAAGGGCAAAGATTACTGATTAACTATTTCTCAGGGGATAAAGAGGCAAGGGCTTTGATAGGTGGGGAAAGAAAGTGTATACTTCTTTTTGATGCTGTGCAGGCCTCCCCAGGGTGGCTGCCACTAGTTCTGTTCTTCGCAGGCATGCCTGGTTGAAATGGAGGACAAAGCTAAGTCTATGCAAACTGTTAAAGAGTCTAGACGTGGGTAGGGCAGAGCTCCAGTCCGGCTGACTGCAAGGACAGTCCTTCAAGCCTTAGGTTTTCATGGCATCTTAGATTCTGGTGCTTTCCAATGCCAAACTGCATCAGTTTGCATTAATGGCTTTCTTCAAGACTACTTCCTGGCAGGGTGTTGATTCTGATTTTATGGGAGACTGCGCCAGCTTCACTGAACCACCAGCTGCCAAAGTTTTGCACAAAGGGGTTTCATCATACAGCTTGAAAGTGGTGCTCTTTCTTTCAGTTCTCGCAACACTGGTACCCCACTACTAAGGAGTCTTTGATTCCACACCTGTTATCTCTCAAGGACGGTCACCTGGGCAAAGAATATAAGACCCCACGAGAGCTCCTACTCCCTGCTTGGGATCTCAATTTTGTGTTGAAGACTGCTTTTTTGGCTATTACTTCTGCAAGAAGGGGTTCTGAGTTGCAGGCCCCTTTGGCAGTAGAGCCCTTTTGATTTTCCATGGTGGTTTCTAGTGTGCTTTAAACCAAACTATATTCATTTTGCCTACTTATGCTAAGATAAGATTTTGCACACTTTGGATGTACATAGGCAGTTACGTTATTATTTAAAGCAGGACTAAGGATTCAGAAGCAGTCTCAGCAGTTGTTTGTTTCTTTTGCTTGAGTTCTCAGGGGCAAGCCTGTGCCTAAGCAAACTATTTCTAAGTGGATTGGGTTTTGCATTTCATTTTGTTATTCCCCATGGGCAAGGAGGATTCCAGCTGGGATTAGGCCTCATTAGGGCTGGGGCTACACTGCTTTTCCTAGCAGGCAGCTACTTGAGTTCAGTACATACTCTCTAAGCATTACCACCGGGCTGGTTTTGCCACAGCTATTTTGCAAGGCATGTTGACAGTCCTGCTTTCTTTTATGATTTGCCAGCCCTACTCCTGCTTTGGGATTCTACCTCTACAATGGTTAGGACCTGTGTTTAGGGGTGGTGGTGTGGGTTAGGCTATATTGTAAATTTGTATATATTGTATATATGTTTGGTGCAGGGTTTTTTTGTTTTTTTTTTTTAGGCCTTGTCTTTTAGGGTCTTCTGACATCTGGGGCAAGAAAGACTGAGGATATAGACGCCGGTCATGCGCATTTAGTACCCCTCCTGTGACTGACATCAGTCTAATGCGCCTTGGCGTCAGCCATATACTTTGGTATTTGACCCGACGGGAGACTACTGACTACCCCCAATGGTTAGGACTGCAGCAATGTGGATCCTCGAACATCTACATTTATGGTAGGTACAAAACTGTACTTTCATATCCCTAGACTCCTTGTTAGGTGGGGTGAACAGTGGAGATTTCATCTGTGAGTTCCCTTTTTGTCACTGCTCCCATGACCATGGCATCAACAGGCATCATTTTACTCCAAAACTGTTTATCAAATGTGGTGCCATAATCTTGTCTGGTCTGCAAGGTATAGGCTGTACTGTGTCAGGTTCCTTCCATGCCTACCGAGAGATCAGTTCAATAAGCTCATTGGTGGGTGGAATCACCCAGGACATAGATGGGCCAGTACCAAAAGCCCCCAGGAATACCAACTCCTCAGATGAAGGGTTACTGGGCATCCAGCCACCTCTCAGTTTTAGGATTTCAAGAATGTCTCCAAAGGAGACATCTTCAGGAGGTGACCATGGGGACCTTTCACCTTCATCAATGTACGTATCCTTTGTGACTGTGCTTCCTTTTACACTTCTTTTTCTTCTTCTTAGGGACCTCCTCAGTCAGATGTTCTGGGTAAGTATCAGAAGATATAGCAATATAAATATTCTGCTGGGAAGCCTGTGGTTCTGGGACTGGCTGTCCCTGTGGCAAAGAGTGATGAGGCTCTGAGCACATTGACATTAGGGTTGAAGAAGGGGTAGGATCTTTTTGTTCTGCTCAGGCAGATAAAATCCTCTTCACAGCCCCGAAGGCAGATCTCCCTGGAGAAAGAGAAGACTTCGGATTCAAAAGAACAAACTTTTGTACTGTTGACCTTCTCTGCTTTGAAAGCAATCCCCCCAAAGTGGAAGCCAGAGTTGAGCTATCCAAAGCCGAGGTTCCAAGGTGCAGAGATGGCTCCAACAATTTCTGAGTTGACTCCAACACCTTGGCTCTGACAAGTAAGCTTCAGCTCTAAGAGGTCTCCAGATTCAACAGAATCTGAGCACTCAGGATAGTCTTCAGATCTGAGTCAGATGGAGTGAGACATATGGATCCAAGGGCTCTGTAACAGATGAAGGTATCAGAGGAGGATGTTGCAGTGAGGGTGTGGTGGAAGTATGGACCTCCTGACCCAAAGGGGTAGGAGCCAGTAAGACATCCCTCTAACTCTGCCCTGAGAGAATCTTCCACACCACTCTTTCCACATCATCTTCAGTCAGACTTCTGGAAGAATGAGTGGAAACAATAGTGAGGAACCTGTGTTTGCAATGCTCCAACAAAGGTGAGGGCAGCCCTGAGGGCACTGGATCCACAGAAGATGAATATATTTTTCCTATCAAATAAATTATGCTAGATCTTGTAGGGATGGACATGGGCAGATCTGGTAGTTTTCTCATCAGATCCAAGGAGGTCAAATCCGTCACTACTCTTTTTCTTCTTCAGATCCGAGTGTGAGGTCAGATCTGTCTTGGATCTCGTTTTAGGTTTTGGATATGAGGATGAGGTTGGAGCCAACTTAGACTTTTTGTGGATTTCTCTGAGACCTGAGAGGACAAAGTGGAAGGTCTTGGAGAAGAAGACTTAGATTTTCTGCTTTTAGGACACTGAACCCCAGGTATTGCTTCTCTGACAGCTGAAGGTTACAAGCCTTTCAAAATCAATTTGTTTTTCCTCTCAACTAATGCTGTGGGGTTAAAGCCATGGCAAATTGTACAATCTTCCTGCAAATGTAAGGGTCCAAGACTGTAAACACATAAAGTATGGGCATCAGACATAGGACGTTTGTGCCCACACTACACATTTTTTAAAACCTGCAGGGCCTTTTTCCTTCATAATCACAAGTAACAGAAACAACCAGTAAGAATTACCACAAAACTAAAGGAACTAGAATTTCTGTCTCTTCTCTTTTCTCTCTCTCTCTCTTTTTTTGTTTAGATAAAAGGAAAAACAAATTGAATACCAACAATGGCATACAGCAGTTACATTAAATGAAGATAACAGTAATACTTGAAAGGTATTTCACTAAAGAGTTTCACAGGGTACACACTGTCCGAGATTTTAAAAGAAAAAGTTAATAAACAGGATTTTAAAGTTACTAAGTCAGCTACAGGATAAGGGACAAGGAAAATATGTATGTTTACAGTAGCAGAAAACCTTAAAAATCAAAAAATAACAGACATCTTATAATTGCTTGCGAGCTAAGCTGAACCATGTCTTTCATGTTAAGTGGCAAAAGAAATCTGAGGTAACTTAGAGTTGCTGCATTATAGCTAAGGGGAAGCGGAAGAGTTTTAGGTTGCCACGAGCTTTAGCAATGGCTGAGATGGATCTGAGCATTGGATCTGAACCCATCAGTTGAGGAGAGAATGAAAACTGACAACATCAGATCAAAAAATAGAAAGACAAATAAAATTAGATATCCAAAAATGGGAGAGAGAACTCAAGACTCAGATATTATAGGAAAAGTCTTTGAAAAATATAATGGGCAGCTGTACAATATACAAGGGGAGAGAGATGACTAGAAAGAGGTGTTTGAAAGTTTCATAGAAATTTTTGAAATGAAAAGAATTATTGAAATAGGAGTGGTGATTCTTAGGCTAATAATAATAGACGAGATAAAGCAACAAATAGAGATACAAGCAAAGGAAAAAACACTAGGGTAGGATGCCATTCCGATAGAAATATGGAAACAGTATGCGAGAGAGCAATATGGTACTGCCACATTTTACTTAACCAAAGAAAAGGACAGCAAGAAATACTTAACACATGGAAGAAAATGGTTATAGTAGTTATACCTAAGGAAGGGAAGGATTTACTGAATCCAGGGTCATGTAGAATAGAAATATTAAACTATGACTATAAGATATTTCCAGGTATTATAGCAGAGAGATTCCCCCTGTCGTCACGTGGGTTTCCTCCGGGTGCTCCGGTTTCCTCCCACATCCCAAAGACATGCTGTAGGTGGACTGGACACTCTAATCTGGCCCTAGGCGTGAGTGCGCACATGTGTGTACCTTCTGTGGAAGGATGGGAGCCGGGCTGGCAACTCAACACTGTAAAACTCCACTGCCAATCATGAGCAGACAGGTGATCTACTGTGGTGACCCCTAACCATGAAAAGCCGAAAGAAGAAGAAGATAGCAGAGAGGTTGGCAAAAATATACCAAACCTAATAAATCAAGACTAATCAGGGTTCATTAAAGGCAGACATATGTATGACAGTATACATCTGGTAAATTAAATACATAATTTGGTAGAACAGCAGCAAAAGCGACCTCTAATAATAAGTTTGGGTGCAGAAAAGGCTTTTGGTAGAATAGATTGGAAGTATCTTTGGGAAATTTGATTCCCCCATGTTTAATACTCCAAATAAAACACATGTATACTGGCTCGGAAGCCAGTGCAAAAATCAATGTCAGAGTAAGGGGAAAAATACATATAAACAGAGCACTAAACAAGGGTGTCCTCTCTCTCTCTCTCTCTCTCTCCTACTTTTTGCATTATATCTAGTACCACTAGCAGAGAAAATTAGGCAGTTCAACATAAAGAGCTGGGCAGGAGGGAGAAGACAAAACAAAATGGCCATGTTCACAGAAGATGTTACATTAATGTTAACCAATCCAGACAGGGATATTTATAAGCTATTCAAAATAATAAGACAATTTACCAGGGTGGCAGGATACAAAATTAACAATGACAAGACAAAAGCAATAGCAGTGAATTATGTACCACCTATGCAACTAGTACAAACTTTCCCATATTTACGGGGGTATGTCAAACTAAAATATTTAGGGATTTTGCTGGCTAAGCAATCAAGAGATTCCAAAGTAGAAACAATAAACAAGATGCTCAGCAAAATCAAAGGATTAATAAAGAAGTGGAAAACTAACTTTGGGCTTAGATATGCAAATACAGACATTAAAAATGTGTGTTGTCCCTCTAGTACTATATTTGGGTTAATATTTTCCATACACCCCAAGACCACAGAAATGGAAAGACGTGAACAACCTGATTAAAGGCTTTACATGGAATAAAAAGAAGCCTAGGTAACATGAGAATGTATGGCAGAACCTCAGGAGAGGGGTGGTAGAGGAGTACCAGAATTAGAAGAATACTATAAGGTGACACAGGTGAAACTAATCTGTTAATTGCAAAACAATAAATGCAGTGCAAATTATAAAGAATTACTAATATGGACAAAAGCAGAAAAAATTACAAGGGGTAGTGTAGAATATTGTGGAAAGTTAACAGACAGGACAATAAAATCAGAATATTGCAACCAATTAAGAAATCTAATCAATAAACTTTATTATAACTGGAGCAAATAATTGGTGGGAAATGTATTACAAGATGTTAATTCAAACTTTAAAAGAATATGACAAAAAGACATAGAGGGAACACAAAGAAAAACTAGGATTAGTATGATTACTAGTTGAGGTGAGAACAATAAATGCACTCAAGAAAATTAGTGAGTAGAATAAGTACACCGTTAAGAGAGGGTAGATCAGGAAAAGTGCATTAAGAAAGGATTAAAGTCTGGGAAAATAATCTTGAAATAAGTAATTTAAGAGATAGTGGGATTCAATATGTAGAACAATAAGTAAAGTAACACAAGACAGGAGGTTTCAGATTTGGCTAGAAATACCTACACAAGTACTTTTACAATCCAGCAAGACTATGAAAAATGTTTCCATGGGTCAGAGAAACATGTTGGAGGTATGAAAACAAGAGATATGTACGTGGAAACATATTTTTGGAGTTGCACACATTTACAAAGGTTTGACAATAACCTCAGGGAGCTAGTGGGGGTAATATTGCAGGAAAATTGGCCACTAAATCCAGCTGATTTCTTAATAAGCTATATAAGAAACTCTAACAGCAGCAAGATTAGACATGATCTGGCAGCATTAGTGTGGCTAGTAGCAAAAAAAGCAAGAATGGTGAGATTGAAGTTGACCCTGCCCCCAACAATAGAGCAAGTAAAGGAAGTGATAATAGAAATAAGTAAGCAGAAGTTAAAATCACTAGAAAAAAATAGGAGGAAATATCACAAAAAGAAATGGATTATTTGGCAGGAAGCAATGGCAAAATTAGAACAAAAAGTAAACAAGGAAGAACCTGTAGCATGAAGCCCAGCAGAAAAAGGAGGGCAATGGAGAAGCAATAAACTAAAAGTTAGTGTATTAAACAAAATAAAGCACACTACAAGTAAAACAGAATATCTCATTGTAAGAGGAATGAAAAGAATGTCTCATTGTAAGAAGAATTAAAAGAATGTCTCATTGTAAGAGGAGTGAAAAGAATGTCACATTGTATGAGGTGTGAAAAGAATGTCTCATTGTAAGGAATGAAAAGAATGTCTCATTGTAAGAGGAGTGAAAAGAATGTCTCATTGTAAGGAATGAAAAGAATGTCACATTGTAAGAGGAATGAAAAGAATGTCTCATTGTAAGGAATGACAAGAATGTCTCATTGTAAGAGGAGTGAAAAGAATGTCTCATTGTAAGAGGAATGACAAGAATGTCACATTGTAAGAGGAATGACAAGAATGTCTCATTGTAAGAGGAATGAAAAGAATGTCTTATTGTAAGAGGAATGACAAGAATGTCTCATTGTAAGAGGAATGACAAGAATGTCTCATTGTAAGGAATGACAAGAATGTCTCATTGTAAGAGGAGTGAAAAGAACGTCTCACTGTAAGGGGAATGACAAGAATGTCACATTGTAAGAGGAGCAAAAAGAATGTCTCATTGTAAGAGGAATGACAAGGATGCCACATAGTAAGAGGAATGACAAGAATGTCTCTTTGTAAGGAATGACAAGAATGTCTCATTGTAAGAGGAGTGAAAAGAATGTCACATTGTAAGAGTGAAAAAAAATGTCTCATTGTAAGAGGAATGACAAGAATGTCACATTGTAAGAGGAGCAAAAAGAATGTCTCATTGTAAGAGGAATGACAAGGATGCCACATAATAAGAGGAATGACAAGAATGTCTCGTAAGAGGAGTGAAAAGAATGTCTCGTAAGAGGAATGAAAAAAAATGTCTCATTGTAACAGAAGTGAAAAGAATGTCTCATTGTAAGGAATGAAAAGAATGTCTCATTGTAAGGAATGAAAAGAATGTCTCATTGTAAGAGGAATGACAAGAATGTCTCATTGTAAGAGGAATGAAGAGAATGTCACATTGTAAGAGGAATGACAAGAATGTCTCATTGTAAGGAATGAAAAGAATGTCACATTGTAAGAGGAATGACAAGAATGTCACATTGTAAGAGGAGCAAAAAGAATGGAATGACAACAATGTCTCATTGTAAGAGGAGTGAAAAGAATGTCACATTGTAAGAGGAGTGAAAAGAATATCTCATTGTAAGAGGGATGACAAGAATGTCACATTGTAAGAGGAGCAAAAAGAATGTCTCATTGTAAGAGGAATGACAAGGATGCCACATAGTAAGAGGAATGACAAGAATGTCTCTTTGTAAGGAATGACAAGAATGTCTCATTGCAAGATGAGTGAAAAGAATGTCTCATTGTAAGATGATTGAAAAGAATGTCTCATTGTAAGAGGAATGACAAGACCATCTCATTGCAAGAGGAGTGAAAAGAATGTCTCATTGTAAAAGGGATGACAAGAATGTCACATTGTAAGAGGAGCAAAAAGAATGTCTCATTGTAAGAGGAGTGAAAAGAATTTCTCATTGTAAGAGGAATGAAAAGACTGTCTCATTGAAAGAGGAGCAAAAAGAATGGAATGACAAGACTGTCTCATTGTAAGAGGAGTGAAAAGAATGTCTCATTGTAAGAGGGATGACAAGAATGTCACATTGTAAGAGGAGCAAAAAGAATGTCTCATTGTAAGAGGAATGACAAGGATGTCACATAGTAAGAGCAATGACAAGAATGTCTCTTTGTAAGAGGAGTGAAAAGAATGTCTCATTGTAAGATGAATGACAAGAATGTCACATTGTAAGAGGAGTGAAAAGAATGTCTCATTGTAAGAGGAATGAACAGAATGTCTCATTGTAAGAGGAATGACAAGAATGTCTCATTGTAAGAGGAGTGAAAAGAATGTCTCATTGTAAGAGGAGTGAAAAGAATGTCTCATTGTAAGAGGAGTGAAAAGAATGTCAAATTGTAAGGAATGACAAGAATGTCTCATTGTAAGAGGAGTGAAAAGAATGTCACATTGTAAGAGGAATGACAAGAATGTCTCATTGTAAGAGGAGTGAAAAGAATGTCTCATTGTAAGGAATGAAAAGAATGTCTGATTGTAAGAGTAGTGAAAAGAATGTCACATTGTAAGGAATGACAAGAATGTCTCGTAAGAGGAGTGAAAAGAATGTCACATTGTAAGGAATGAAAAGAATGTCTGATTGTAAGAGGAATGACAAGAATGTCTCAGTGTTAGAGTGAAAAGAATGTCTCATTGTAAGAGGAATGACAAGAATGTCACATTGTAAGAGGAATGACAAGAATGTCACATTGTAAGAGGAATGACAAGAATGTCACATTGTAAGAGGAGTGAAAAGAATGTCTCATTGTAAGAGGAGTGAAAAGAATGTCTCATTGTAAGAGGAATGACAAGAATGTCACATTGTAAGAGTGAAAAAAATGTCTCATTGTAAGAAGAATGACAAGAATGTCACATTGTAAGAGGAGTGAAAAGAATGTCTTATTGTAAGAGGAGCGAAAGAATGTCACATTGTAAGGAATGAAAAGAATGTCACATTGTAAGAGGAGTGAAAAGAATGTCTCACTATAAGAGGAATGACAAGAATGTCTCATTGTAAGAGGAGTGAAAAGAATGTCTCATTGTAAGGAATGAAAAGAATGTCACTTTGTAAGAGGAATGACAAGAATGTCTCATTGTAAGAGGAGTGAAAAGAATGTCTCATTGTAAGAGGAGTGAAAAGAATGTCTCATTGTAAGGAATGAAAAGAATGTCTCATTGTAAGAGGAGTGAAAAGAATGTCACATTGTAAGAGGAATGACAAGAATGTCTCATTGTAAGAGGAGTGAAAAGAATGTCACATTGTAAGGAATGAAAAGAATGTCTGATTGTAAGAGGAATGACAAGAATGTCTCATTGTTAGCAGAGTGAAAAGAATGTCTCATTGTAAGAGGAATGACAAGAATGTCACATTGTAAGAGGAATGACAAGAATGTCACATTGTAAGAAGAATGACAAGAATGTCACATTGTAAGAGGAGTGAAAAGAATGTCTCATTGTAAGAGGAATGACAAGAATGTCACATTGTAAGAGTGAAAAAAAATGTCTCATTGTACGAAGAATGACAAGAATGTCACATTGTAAGAGGAGCGAAAGAATGTCTCATTGTAAGAGGAATGACAAGAATGTCTCATTGTAAGAGGAGTGAAAAGAATGTCTCATTGTAAGAGGAATGAAAAGAATGTCACATTGTAAGAGGAATGACAAGAATGTCTCATTGTAAGAGGAGTGAAAAGAATGTCTCATTGTAAGAGGAGTGAAAAGAATGTCTCATTGTAAGGAATGAAAAGAATGCCTCATTGTAAGAGGAATGACAAGAATGTCTCATTGTAAGAGGAGTGAAAAGAATGTCTCATTGTAAGGAATGAAAAGAATGTCTCATTGTAAGAGGAGTGAAAAGAATGTCACATTGTAAGAGGAGTGAAAAGAATGTCTCATTGTAAGAGGAATGAAAAGAATGTCACATTGTAAGAGGAATGACAAGAATGTCTCATTGTAAGAGGAGTGAAAAGAATGTCTCATTGTAAGGAATGAAAAGCATGTCACATTGTAAGAGGAATGACAAGAATGTCTCATTGTAAGAGGAGTGAAAAGAATGTCTCATTGTAAGGAATGAAAAGAATGTCTCATTGTAAGAGGAATGACAAGAATGTCTCATTGTAAGAGGAGTGAAAAGAATGTCTCATTTTAAGGAATGAAAAGAATGTCTCATTGTAAGAGGAGTGAAAAGAATGTCACATTGTAAGAGGAATGAAAAGAATGTCTCATTGTATGGAGTGAAAAGAAAGTCTCATTGTAAGAGGAATGAAAAGAATGTCTCATTGTAAGGAATGAAAAGCATGTCACATTGTAAGAGGAATGACAAGAATGTCTCATTGTAAGGAATGAAAAGAATGTCTCATTGTAAGAGGAATGAAAAGAATGTCTCATTGTATGGAGTGAAAAGAAAGTCTCATTGTAAGAGGAATGACAAGAATGTCTCATTGTAAGAGGAGTGAAAAGAATGTCTCATTGTAAGGAATGAAAAGAATGTCTCATTGTAAGAGGAGTGAAAAGAATGTCTCATTGTAAGGAATGAAAAGCATGTCACATTGTAAGAGGAATGACAAGAATGTCTCATTGTAAGAGGAGTGAAAAGAATGTCTCATTGTAAGAGGAATGACAAGAATGTCTCATTGTAAGAGGAGTGAAAAGAATGTCACATTGTAAGAGGAATGACAAGAATGTCTCATTGTAAGAGGAGTGAAAAGAATGTCTCATTGTAAGGAATGAAAATAATGTCTCATTGTAAGAGGAGTGAAAAGAATGTCACACTGTAAGAGGAGTGAAAAGAATGTCTCATTGTAAGGAATGAAAAGCATGTCACATTGTAAGAGGAATGAAAAGAATGTCTCATTGTAAGAGGAGTGAAAAGAATGTCACATTGTAAGAGGAATGAAAAGAATGTCTCATTGTATGGAGTGAAAAGAAAGTCTCATTGTAATAGGAATGACAAGAATGTCTCATTGTAAGGAATGACAAGAATGTCTCATTGTATGGAGTGAAAAGAAAGTCTCATTGTAAGAGGAATGACAAGAATGTCTCATTGTAAGGAATGAAAAGAATGTCACATTGTAAGAGGAATGACAATAATGTCTCATTGTAAGAGGAGTGAAAAGAATGTCTCATTGTAAGAGGAGTCATCTGATTCTGGATTGTACTGTTTGTATAATTAGCTTGACAGTAATAAAGATGATATTGAACCAGGTTCAATCAACAAAAGCATATAACCAAAGCAATATCACAAATAAGACTTGGATGCATAATTTTTGAGGGGGAAAAGGACCTGTACTGATTGGCTAGACAGAGGGACCGAGCTGGGAAAGATGTGCAGCTGGTAAAGGTGATAAAAGATAATGAGGGAAACATACTCATAAGCGAGGAGTGTGTGTTGAGCAGATGCAAAGAGTACTTTGAGGGACTGTTGAATGAAGAGAATGAAAGAGAGAAAAGGTTGGATGATGTGGGGATAGTGAATCTCGAAATGCAACAGATTAGCAAGGAGGAAGTAAGGACAGCTATGAAGAGGATGAAGAATGGATGGGCTGTTGGTCCAGATGATATACCTGTGGAAGCATGGAGGTGCTTAGGAGAAATGGTAGTGGAGTTTTTAACCAGATTGTTTAATGAAATCCTGAAGAGTGAGAGGATGCCCGTGGAGGGGAGAAGAAGTATATTTGTACATATTTGTAAGAAATAAGGGTGATGTGCAAAGCTGTAGTAACTACAGAGGGATAAAATTGATCAGTCACAGCATGAAGTTATGGGAAAGAGTAGTATAAGCTAGGGTAAGAAGGGAGGTGATGATTAGTGACAAGCAGTAGGGTTTCATGCCAGGAAAGAGGACTACAGGTGTGACGTTTGCTCTGAGGTTGTTGATGACGAAGTATAGAGAAGGTCAGAATGAGTTGCATTGTGTCTTTGTGAACGTAGAAAGCATATGACAGGGTGCCTAGAGAGGATTTATGGTATTGCATGTGGATGTCGGGAGTGGCACAGAAGTATGTAAGAGTGGTACAGGATATGTAAGATGGCATTGTGATAGTGGTGAGGTCTGCAGTAGGAGTGACAGATGTGTTCAGGGTGGAGGTGGGATTACATCAAGGATCAGCTCTGAGCCCTTGCTTATTTGCAATGGTGATGGACAGGTTGACAGACGAGATCAGACAGGAGTCCCCATGGACTATGATGTTTGTGGATGACATTGTGATTTGTTTCTGATATTAGGGAACAGGTTCAGAAAACCCTGGAGCAGTGGAAATATGCTCTAGAGAGGAGAAAAATGAAGGTCAGCAGGACTAAGACAGAATATACAGTATGTGTGTGAATGACGGGGAGAACAGAGGAATGGTGAGGATCCAGGGAGTAGAGTTGGAGAAGGTGGATGAGTTTAAATACTTGGGATCAACATTTCAGAGTAATGTGAGTGTGGAAGAGATGTGAAGAAGAGAATGCAGGTAGGGTGGAGTGGTTGGAGAAGAGTGTCAAGAGTGATTTGTGACAGACAGGTACCAGAAAGAGTGAAAGGGAAGGTCTACAAGATGGTAGTGAGACCAGCTATTTTATATGGGTTGGAGATGGTGGCACTGACAAAAAGACAGGAGTCAAAGCTGGAGGTGGCAGAGTTAAAGATGTTAAGATTTGCATTGGGTGTGACGAGGACAGATAGTATTAGAAATGAGTATATTAGAGGGTCAGCTCAGGTTGGACAGTTTGGAGACAAAGCCAGAGAGGCGAGATTGCATTGGTTTGGACATGTGCTGAAGAGGGATGTTGGGTGTATTGGAAGAAGGATGCTAAGGATGGAGCTGCCAGATAAGAGGAAAAGAGGAAGGCCCAAGATAAGGTTTAGGGATATGGTGAGAGAGGACATGCAGGTGTTTTTGTGACAGAGCAAGATGCAGAGGATTGGAGGAAATGGAAACAGGTGATCTGCTGTGGTGACCCCTAATGGGAGCAACTGAAAGTAAAAGAAGAAGATACATCAATTTTTTTTTACTGAAAAGGTCAAGCATGGATGTGAGGAACAGCATTATTAGTATTCAAAAAAATATAAAAAGAAATGTAACAGTGGTCTGGTAATAGGGTGACCTTGATGTATAAAACATAAAATGAACATTTAAAAGAGGCAAGGGGGTCACCCACTAGAAAATGAAGTACTGCAATTAATGCTGTGAAGTATTTTGTAACAAAGGTAACATGAAAAAGGTTGCTTTGAGAGGAAAAAAAACACTATCATTCTGGCAGTCAGTTGAAGTTGTTTGTAGTCAGGAAGCTAGTGGTAACTGCCTTTGGCCAATTTCAAAAGAAGTGAGAACCACTGTTAACCTGGGCAGAAGGGAGTCACCACAACAGTCTTGGGGGATTCCTTATGAATCTTTAAAGGTACCATGGATGATATCAATGGAATGGGTGGAAAAGCATGCTGGAACATTCCTGTCCAAGGAAAAGAAAAGGTATCGGTCCTCCCAGCCTTCCTGCATGGAGTCCTGGAGCAGAATTTTGAAAGCTGATTGTTTAGCGAGGAGGCAAAAGATCTACTTAATGAACTCCCCACAGCTAAATCAAGTTTTGTAAGACTCGCTAATCTAGTTTCCATTTATGAGGGTATGCCTTTGTCCTGCTCAGCTTGTCTGCCTATAGAATGATATTGTGCTGCAAAGCTGTATCCTAGCCTACATAGGGGTAAGACCTGATATTGTGCTGTAAATCTGTATCCTAGCCTGCATAGGGGTATGACCTGGTTCTCCTTACTCATTTATGTCCCACATCACTGTGATATTCTCCATAATAATGTGAAGTAGTCCTGTGGACCAAAGTTGATTCAGAGAGATTAGTGCCATGATTAGGGTGAGTATATTTTCTGCATTTCTTGTGCTTCTGTTTCTTTGTTGTCCCAGATACCTTACACTTTTATCCCCCTTGACATTGCTTTACTGGCAAAGTCCAAGGTGTCTGTGGTGACTAATCTGCTCTTCAAGCAAAGTCCAAAGTATTTGTGGTGACTGAATGCTTTGGAACAGGTGGGGAGACCTGGATTCAGGGATAGTTGATGTCTCTACAAGTGATTTCTCATTTCACAAATCCTAGAACTGAAATCTGAAAAGATAACAGATACTGATGCTGGGACAAAAGAGACTTCAGATACCATTGCCACAGGTATCATGAGAAACATATACGTCATGAGACCCAGGATCTTGATGTTTTCCTTCACAGTGGCCAAACTCTGAGTGGAAAATGCCTGGAATGAATCTAAATATAAAGTTTAAGAAAGATTTGTAGAAACGGAGCAACAGCAGGCAAGACGCTGATGTAATATATCCTTAAAGGTTTATTAGGCACAAATTCCAACAGAAAATAAGCGCTTTCGCTAATCAAGCTTCTTCAGATCCATATACTCTGTGCTTCATAACTCAAAACATTTAAATACAAATTCAAAAATCTAACGACCAGTCATATTCAAATATCAATTAACATTTTAAAAACATACACTTTATCTCATTTAAACCGAGGTCAATGCCTCCCTATAACAATATATAGAAAATGTACATATGTATATAAAATACGGACAAATAAACTCTTTATAAAAATCTATACATCTGTATATGTATTCATAAAAATCGATTCTGTATAATATTCAACTGAAAACACTACTAGAGCAGGTCTATTACTTAGTATTCCCCTACATACCTGTCAACCTGTGCAAGAAATCTGGACAAAGCCAGTCAAAATACGGGTGGGTGGACACATGCCCAAAAATAGAGACAAATTTTAAATACTGCTCTCAGAAACTTAGAAAGTTGCTAGAGTAACAGGTTTGTGTTAACATACATTTTCTGAAGAATTTAAAGTCTGAAACTCAAATGTATATCATTATTTAGTGACTTCAGTCCTCAGATCATTCCAGTGATTTGTCAGAAAAAAACTCAAATTTTATGAGGAATAGATCAAAAATATGAGACAAAAATCTGGGAATTCTGCGAAAATCAGGACAGTTGAGAGGTATGATGCTGGAGGGATAGATTCCTGTTCCAGAGACTTCCCACACTCTGGCACAAACTACCTATCTATGTCAAACAAAGCTCCTCATTAGCACTCTTCAAGAGAAATCTTGATGATTAGATGGGACATAGGAAATTCACCCCAGGGATCACTTCTGTGGCTCTGCTCGACAGTGGCACAGGAAAAATAATTTTCTTGGGTGGCAAAAGCCAGGGTACCTTTTGGCTAGGCTTATATAGGCCCTAGGGCCAATAGCCTAGTACCTACCTATGAAGGAATGATTTCTTCCCCCTGACATCTTTATCCCTGCTGAGTTAGTCTCAGAACTGATTTGTCTGAAATAGTCTCTTGTCAGAGAGAGAGAGAGAGAGAGAGAGAGAGAGAGATGGAGATTCAGACTTTCTGGAAATGCTAAGGGTCTGCCAGGGTCTGAGGGCGGGTACAGCCAAGGTCCCTTACATTGTCATTCTGACTTATTTGACTGCCCATTGTTGTGGGGGCGGGTTTGGAACATTCCTGCCAATGTTTTTTAAATGTCTGCTTACCAGGAAATGCGTGGAGTTGAAGAAGAATAGCACCACCTCAAAATAGCATGTGTGCGGCCTATGGAACAGAAACACAGTCGAGCCAAGTATGAAAATAAGGTACATTTGGAAAGCTTCTGGTGGAATGGAGAAGTCCAAAACATCATCATAAGAAAGAAGGAGGGCAGGAAGAAGTGTGAAGTAGAAAAGATGGAGCAGGCTAGGAAGGAATGCTGATTGGTTAACAAAGATGCTAAGAGATGAATTATAGTAGCAAAGAACAAGGCATCAGAGGCACTCCATCAGCTTCTGGAAAGTGACTTGGCAGATGGCAAAAAAATAAACTATATTAGGTTGCAAAGTAAAGACAGAAATATAAAGAAGATCATCAGACACCCTTCATAAGGGATGCTAGAAAAGAAAAACTGTTCACCAGTCCTCAGGACATCAAAGGCAGGCAGATGGAAGAAATACTTCCAGCAACACCTGAATGAAGAAAAAACACACATAAGCTGTACTCCCCTGACTCAACCTACAATAAGAGAAGTGGAAAAGCCCACCATGGAATAGGGTACTCATAGGAGTATGGAGAGAAAGGTGTATCTCATATGTCTGGAGCATAAGCATACTAGTGCCAGTGCACAAGAACAAAGGGGACATCTACAACTGTGAGCAGTACAGAGGCATCAAACTCCTGTTACATTGCATGAAAGTTTTTGAGAGGGTATTTCATAAACAAATACGCAGAGTAGAAGCAATGTAAGCTGGGAGGTGAGCAGTTCAAATTCAGATCAGGGAGCAGGAACTGACCCAATATTTGCAGTGAGACAGATAATTGAGAAGAAGCTAGAGATGAGGAAAGAGTCCAATTGGGCATTCCTAGACTTGGAGATAGCATATGACAAGGTCACAAGAAAGGTGATTTCAGCAGTCCTGTGGTGGTTTGAAGTCCCAGAAACACTGGTAGAATTACTCCAGGCTATGTACAAGGACCCAGTGACAAGTACGAACAGTGTGCAGTCTCACAGAAGGTTCTCCAGTGGGAGTAGGATATCACATATTTCCCCTACAGAATGATTTAGTCAGCTAGGTGCAGGTAGTGTAGCCATTAGACAAGAGTATAGGGGGTAGGGGTGAGGAATTCAATATAAAGGGGACTAAAATTAGTGTGTCTGAAACAACAAACTGAAATACATTACTGTGACATTTGTTTCACTTTGCTCAGAGTCAAATGCTCAAAATGTAAACTGTCATAGTATGATTGAGAGGCAGGAGACAGGAAAGCAAAATGTTTATGAAAGCAAATGGCAGTTGCTTGACCACTGTTAAGTGATCATCACTATAATCCATCAGGGAGAGGTAGTGTATGTTTGAGAGCAGCAAGTTGAATTGCATTATTTGCTTTGTTCACAGGCAAACATTAAGGCTGTAAATAACCAGAATGTCAATGTGACTTTCTTTTTCTGGAGGAAGAGGGAGAGGTAAGAAGTCAGTGTGTGAGGAAAACAAATAGCATTGAGTGGCTTTACATATATATAAATAAATATATATACATTTTATTTATTTTTATTTTACATTTGTTGACCGGGCTAGTCTAGCTGGATATATGTCCATTTTCAGTAGAGGCCCGGGGAGAAAAGCTCCAAATCAGGGGAATTAAAACAGAGACATAAGAAGGGCACTAATTATTATAACATACAAAGATATAGTCAGAGGAAGTTTAACAGTAACATAAGAAGATTAATTGGTTGTTATTACAAACAAGAATAAAGCAATCAAACAGGTTAAACATGTTGGTTAGAAAAGTTGCAGACTAGGAAAAGGTGATCAAGCTTAGCTTCATTATGGGTAGAGGATTGGGTGGGTATAGGGCAATTGCTATTAGTCTGGATTAGGGCAGGGGCATAGCCATTGGGACTTTAGGAAATCTTTGAGGTGTTTTTTAAATTGGTGAGGAGAGGTCATATGCCTTAGGTTGTTTGGGAGGGCATTCCAGGATTTGCCAATGGAATTAGCATAGAGTGCTTCACCTCCCGAGTTGTTGGATTTATTGGTCTGAACAAGTAGGCTATTTGATGACCGCAGGGATATAAGGTTGGAGTAGGGGGTGAATATTTTATTCAGTGAGGATTCTTTCTGGGTGGTTGATCGTTTGAAAACCTCAGTAAGTTGGTTTAGTTTGAAAATGTTGGGCAGCTCTAGCCATTCCAATGTCCTTAGATTTTGGCAGTGATGGGTGCGATAGGGCATACCTGTAATGAATCTGGCTATATGGTTGTAGGTTGTAGATAGTTTGTTGAGTTCTCTCTTGTTAAGGAAGGAGAATACTGGGGATGCATAAAGGAGTGTGGAGAGAAGATGGGTCCTGGCAATAGTTAGTTTGGTGTGCGGAGTTAGGAAGTTCTTTATTCTATACATAGACCCAAGTTTCTTGTTGACTGACTTGATGGTCAAACTAACATGGGTATCAAATTTAAGCTTGTTATCAATGGTCACCCCTAATAGTTTAGTGTGGGAGACAGGTTCGATTATGGTCCCATTGTAAGAAGATACGTGGAAGGGTGGGCTGTTGGAACTAGGTGGTTCTTTTCCTTGGGAGGGAATTGATGTGGGGAAAATTAGAAGTAATTTGGTTTTGGTTGGGTTAAGTAAAAGCTTTAGTTCTGAGAACCACTGTTCAACTATGGAGAAGCAATTTTGGGTAGCAATTTGTAGTTTCGGAGGGAAACATCCGAGCAGATTAGGGTGGAATCGCTGCGTATTGAATACAGGTGGCTTTGGGAATGATCGAGTGTAGACCATTTATAAATAGGGAAAAGAGGAGGGGACCAAGGATAGATCCTTGGGGAATGCCAATGTTAGTTGGGAGTAGGTCTGATAGAGTGTTTTGCCACTGGACTGCCTGTTGTCTACAAGAGGTAGTCATTAAACCAGTTTATGGTTGGTTTGCTAAGTTGAAAGTTTTCCAGCGTGTGAATCAACTGCTTGTGATTGACCATATCGAAAGCTTTTGATAGATCTAGAAATAGCGCAGAGGTTATAAGTTTATTGTTGCGGTTTTGGTTGACTGAGTCAACAAAGGAGAGAAGGGCAGAGGTTGTACTGTGATGGGGGCGAAAGCCATGCTGGGTGTTGGAGAGAAGGTTGTTACGAGAAAGATGGGAAATAAGTTGTTTGTGAACGCAGCGTTCCAAGATCTTGGCTAGCGGAGATAGTATAGCTATTGGTCTGTAGTTAGATGTGTCAGTAGAGATTTTCCAGATTGAAGGAATAGAAGCTTCAGAAATGGACCGGTTGATCAATATTGAAACAGGGTAGGCAATGGCGTCAGATGCCAATTGCAAGTAATTGGCTGGGAGTAAGTCAGCCGCTAAGGTGGTTGGTTTTAGTTTTTTCAATAGGGTTCTAATATAGGAGGTAGATGTGGGTTGTAGGTTAAAGGAGGGTTGAGTTGGGTCTTTAGTTAAGGTTGTGGCCGAGGGAGAAGTGGTAAGCTGATTGGCGAGGGACTGGATGGTCTCAGTGAAAAATAAATTGAAGGTGTTGGCTATTTGTCCTGGATCTTTGCCCAGAAGTTTTTCAGGGATGGGGTGGTGGATTTTCCTGGGTGAAGGAGGCGATTAAACCCAGCCCAGAATTTTTTAGGATTATGTTGGTGGTTGTCTTGGAGGTGGCAGAAATATTGCTTTTTGTCAGTCTTAACTGCTGATTTGGTTGAGTTTCTAAGTTGTAGAAACTTGATGCGTCAAGGTGGGTTTTGGTAGATCTCCATTTATGCCAGGCATGATCACGGAGTTTGATTTTGTATTTGGTTTCTTTTGTTAACCAAGGTGCACACGTTCCTTAGTTCTTGTAAGTCTCATTGGAGCGTGAGAGTCAAGTATCTTGAGGAAGATGTCATTAAAGTATGACACACTCTCATCTAAGGGGAGGGTTTTAAGGATGGACCAATTACATGTTTTGAGATCAGCAAGAAAATTGTCTGGGACAAAATTCTTACTATTCCTAACTAGTCTGGTTAGGGGATGGTTTGAGGTCGGCATTTGTGTTTCATGAGAAAGGTAATTAGGTGGTCACTAAGGTCATTTGGTAGGGTCCCTGTAGTATAGTTGTTCGAGTCTTATTAGTAAGAATCCAGTCAATCGTGCTCTCCTTTTGTTGAGCATTTCCAATTCTAGTGGGAGATAGAATGTTTTGGGAGAAACCATGTAAGTTAATGGGGAGAGGATTTGAGTTTTTGGAGTAGAGGGACCAGTCAATATTAACGTCTCCTAGTATTATAGTTTCTTGGGGATAGGTGGCAGCTAACCAACTGAGCATTTGTTCAAGGTATTCAACACTTTTGCCTGGGGGTAAGTAAATTACTAAAAGATTAATACTTTTTTGGTTGTTTAGGCATAGCTTTAGTGAAATCAGTTCTAGGGTAGGAATTTTTGGGGGTTGTAGCGGGTGCATGATAATGTTCAACGAGTTCTTAAACATGACAGCTGTTCCCCGCCTTTCTAGTAATTGATCGGCCCTGAGAATGTTATACCCAGGTGGGATGATTTCTTCATCCTTAGTGGTAGGTTTGAGCCACGTTTCTGATAGACACATGATGTCTGGGGAGTGGGTTGCAAGCAAGGCATGTAAGTTGTGTACCTTATTATTGATACTTCTTAGATTCAGGTGAAGGATTAGGAGGGAGCTCTCTGAGCTTCTAGCAGCTTTCAAGGTGTTGGGACCTTGGTCAAAGTTAGGGCCTGGGTTGGGGTGGATATCACCGTCTTTCGTGATAGATTTCTTTAAGTAGTCTAATATTTTTTGGAGTTTGATTAGTAATTTGAGAGTGTCCTTAGTTGAAGGTGTTTTAGGGTGTCTGAGGGTAGGAAGGTTTTTTTTGGGATTGTGGTTGCTAACGGGGTAGTGGGAGGGATGAGATTAGAGGGGTTTTGTGAGTGTGTGTGTGTGTGTGTATATATATATATATATATATATATATATATATATATATATATATATATATATATATATATATATATATATATATATATATATATATATATATATATATATATATATATATATATATATATATATATATATATATATATATATATATATATATATATATATGTATATATATATATATATATATATATATATATATATATATATATATATATATATATATATGTATATATATATATATATATATATGTATATATATATATATATATATATATATATATATACATATATATATATATATATATATGTATATATATATATATATATATGTATATATATATATATATATATATATATATATATATATATATATATATGTATATATATATATATATATATATATATATATATATATATATATGTATATATATATATATATGTATATATATATATATATATGTATATATATATATATATATATATATATATATATATATATATATATATATATATATATATATATATATATATATATATATATATATATATATATATATATTTATGTGTATATATATATATATATATATATATATATATATATATATATATATATATATATACGTCTATATATTACATTGTCAGGAAAGCAGAGTTATGGTGAAACTTGTAAGGCTATACTCATAGTTACAGGATACTTCTCTATACTCCTACATTGTACTGAATTAGGCAGCATGACTATGTCAAAATTCAGCAATAACAGATTTGTATCCCTAATGAAAAATAATTGCCTCACGTGTATTTTACAGCTAAGTATAATTAACTGAAAGGTTAAGTAAACAGTCATGGGGGTTGATACATTTCCTTTTGTATAAAGTATTGAATGCACAGCACTGAATGCACTTCACAGTGAGAATCTGTAATGTTGCATTATACTCATTTTCTGTTAGCTAGTATATGATATCCATTCAAACAGTAGAATAGAGCACATATAGAAAATATACATACTGAGTTGTCATTGTGTGAGAAGTAAATTACATATTCTTTTCTGAAGGAAAGTCTTCAGATACTGGCTTTATGTTGCCTCACCCCTCACACACACACACACACACACACACACACACACACACACACACACACACACACACACAAAAAACAGACTACATTTAATGCCATACATTACCTGAAAATAAATGTTGCAAGAGTTTTTATATCTTAAATTGTCAACTATACCTATTCTGTAGCTGACAATTTTGACATACTTTTTCTTAGAAAATCTTAAATGGTTTGAGACATATAGTTTTGTATTGCTAGGTACCACCAGTAGGTTAGATTTGCATAGCTGTATAACTGCTTTGATATATATATATATATATATATATATATATATATATATATATATATATATATATATATATATATGTGTGTGTGTGTGTGTGTGTGTGTGTGTGTGTGTGTGAATTATATCAATCATTTGCTCTTATGAAATGAAAATGAATAGTAATAATTTCTTCTCAGAAAAAAATTATATGCTGTATCATTAAGTTATAGCAATAACATTGTGTTTTACTTGATCAGAAAAACAGAGTCTATATTAGAACACCGAACTTTCCAAATTTCGAGTGTTCTAATATCGAACCCTATCAATCGAAAATTTAAAACATCGAACAGTCAGAACAATAAATTTTTTCTAGGGAAACAATTAGCTGTTCCAAAACACATACACACAACACAAGCACACCAAACAAACAGCAATCCACACACATACACCTAAACTCTTACATCTAACCCTACACTAAACTATACATACACCACTAACTATACACTTACCTTATCCCAAACCCTAACCCTAAGGTCCGTCACTATTGCACAGTCACCTCACCCGCGCCCTAACCCTAACTCACCTACCCCGCCCTAACCCTCACGTCCACACAATCGCACACTTACCTGATCCCGACCCGTAACTTTCCACCACAGTGCTGAAAATACCAAGGCAACAGAAAAGGACAACCAAATTCTTTCCCTAGGAAAAAAAATTGTTTTTTTGTTTCTTGGATATTTTCAGCGTTCACTGAAAATGGGCCGATATTAGAACACTTGAAATTTTGAATGTTCGGTGTTCTAATATAGACCCGAACAATATGCACATATTTTGTCCTGTCTGCTTTCTTTTTGAGGTATTGTCTCATGGAATATGCTCTGAAGAAATGACCATCCATGAGTCTTTATATGAAAATTTTATAAGGATAGCTGAAAGCCATACAGAGAGCGATACCCTTCAAATCCAAACTTGATACGTAGGTACTAAATGAGTGAGTGAATGAATAAATAAGTACATAGATACTAACATTTGTAAGTAGTGTCAAATTCAGATTAGCATGGACATCAGAAATTAATAAGCTGCAATATTTGCCAAACATTTAGTTTTTATAAAAATGTATTTCTAAGTTCTTTTTAGAATAGCACAAACATTAAACATATCGAAAACATAAAGTGTTATTGTAACTTCAGACCTAAAAATATATTTGATTCTGTATTTAAGTGTTATTTTAGTTTTTAATAAATGTTGAAGCATAAAGTGGTACTAAATTATTTTTTTATTAAAATTGAAAATGCAAGTTCCCTTTTGCCTTTGAAGCTAGTAATAGGGTGACCAATTATTCACAACAGCCTGCCCTAAAATCATGAAAATCTGTCAGACTTTTTCAGAGTTACAGCCATTTATAAATTAAGAGAAATATTATCCAAAAATGGTCATTAGTATGTAGATATTCTTCTTGATAAGATTAGTAGCAAAGAGACTCATTTATCAGGGTTGAGTGTTTCTTTGTGTGCTTTGGTGTATTCTGGTGGTCACTGTTTTGTTCCAGTGTTTTCATGAAATGAGAGTTCAGGTACTTATATTTAACAGATTTCTTCCTACAGGAATATGATTGTGAGGAAAGCAGAGTTTCTGTATACCCTGTAAGAGTATACTCATATTTAATGGAGACTTCCCTATACACCTGAAATTAGTACATTCATTAGTGTTTTCAAAATCCAATTTATGAATCCTGGTATGGATGAATACCTAAAATTAAGGCGACATCTACAAGCTGATATGATCAGTTAAGCATGCAGAGTGAAATGGTCACCATTGGGTGTTCAGAGATGAAGTTATTAAGGAGCCTTTGCAAAAAAAAGTTTTGAAAAATATGGAATGTTTTTAACGTGTACATTAATAATGCAAAACATAGAGTGTGACAATGTCATATTAGTGATGGTATAGTCAATCAGTGGGTGCAGTAAAAATGGCTTTAAAATATGGTGGGTAACGTAAAGACATTCTAAGATATAAAAGTCTGGCAAAACAGTTATGACTGTTAGCCATATTTTCATAGCTGCATTAATTTTATAAAAGCCATTTACCTAAAGATGGGCAAGTGGTGCCACCTTATACAAAACATTAAGGCATTCAGTGATGTCTCTGATACTTGCCATCCACCACACATGGTTTTGTAGATTTTGTTTTAGATATTGTGAAGACATTATATGCATAGATTATTCAGTACCACAAGCAGCAGTATTTAATAGGGGTGATGCTTTATCAACTAACATTAATTAACAGTGTTGCTGGTTTTCTTCTTGATCATCTTCATCTCCAAACAAACACCAGTCTCTGGTTCAAGTCCAAGGTATTCCTGGTTCTTCTAGTCAGCTCTTGTGTGTTTTTCTTTCAGTCAAGTATTTTACTTTGGAACAATGGAAAATGTTTTACTGACAAAGTATCTGTATGGTTTTGTTACCGTCAGAAGAATGAAAATCAATGACCCCTTCAGCTTGTTGTCTCGCTCTTTGTTGGTTAAACTTTTTTATTATTTTCTTAGACAGTGGTACATCCAAAAATGTCTTTTATCCTGCAGGAAAAACAATTCTGAAGAAAGATGGATACAAGAACTTCTGTGCTGTGACAGAAACCTTGTGCAAGGCTCCTGAGAGCACTCCAGCACTATCAGGTTTCACCTCATATCATGCGTTCCGGCCCCAAAATCTGGACAACACCAAGAAAGGAGGGGGGGTGTCCATATTCATAAAGGACACCCACACCTCAAGGTTGGTGGCAACGCACGATGCATCGGAGACCATCCAGGTGCAATTAACCATAGGCAAGACTGCTCTGCAATTTGTAGCATGTTACAGGCCACCCTCTCAAACTCAGGAACCTCACATGGCCTTCCTGAAAACATTGGGGGGATAAATGTATCTCCAAACACCATCATACTAGGTGATTTCAACTACCCTAATATAGACTGGGAACACTACTCAAGCCCAAACATTCTAGCCCAAAGGTTCCTGGAGTTCATAAACTCAAATGCCATGGAACAACTAGTCACCCTCCCACAAGAGGAGAAAACATACTTGATCTCATCATCACGAACATGGGATCACAATGTTCAACACCGAAGTATACCCCTCACTGGTGAGATCAGATCATAAACTAATCTCGCTGGAGGTCCTCATCCCGCCCCACCTGAAATAAAAAGACCACAGTGAAAAACTTCAAAAGCCGACTTCACACTTCTAAAACTAGCGTGGTCTCCTTTAAGGCCCCTGAGCCAGTGGTAAAATTACTCAAACCGCTGAATCACTTACAAATGCCTTCTACCAGCACCTACAGTACTGCATGGATCAGGCAATCACAAACAAAACTAAGACTCTTTGTACCAAAGGCAAGCATCCAGTCTGGTGGACCCCAGCCATAAACAAGCTCTACAACAAAAGGAGGAAGCTACTACAAGATAGAGCAAAAATCCTTGAAAACAAGACACCTTTGATCATTATAAGTAAAAAACTAAGAGCTCTCATAAAATCATCCAAGGCAAATTTTGAGAGAAAAATCGCCAAGGACTCAAAAGACAATCATAAGGCCTTCTTTAGCTATGTTAGAAACCTAGGAGGAAACTCCCAGATATGCTCAGAATTAGTTCAAAATGATGTGAAGATTACTGAACCTACACACATTGCCATCATACTGGCTGACAGGTTCAGTGCAAACCCCCCCCTTCTCACCAAAAGGAGAGATATCTATACCAGAGGATTGTGGCCCCCCAAACATCTCCAACGCCCAGGTGAGAACTGCCCTCTTCAAGGCAAAAACACAGCATCCATGGGACGGATGGTGTCCCCGGCTGTGTGCTCCACTTAACTCAATGAGGAATTAAACCCGCAGTTAGGACAGCTGTTTAATCTTAGCCTCACCTCAGGATACGCACTCCAAGGAGTGGCGCGGTGACTGTGGTCCCACTTCACAAGGGGTGCCTCCACCACCCTGGTAATTACTGTCCCATTAGCTTGACAAGCCTTATCTGCAAAGCCATGGAGAGGATCATAATGGAACTCATAAATAAAGACATAGGGAACTTGCAGACTTTGGATCCAACCCAGTTTGGCTTTGTCAAAGGCAGATCATGCCTTTTAAACTTGGTTGACTTTTTGAGACAGTCACCAAGGCCATTGATGAGGGAAAGGCAGTCCATACAGCCTACCTTGACCTGGCAAAGGCCTTCACACAATACCCCACTCAGGTATCATCGAAAAACTCATCAGCTTGAATGTAAACCCATACATCACAAGATGGGTTGCAAACTGGCTAAGTGACAGAACCCACAGGGTCAGAGTTGCTGGAGCCATGTCAGACTCAAAGCCTGTCACAAGTGGTGTCCCACAGGGCTCAGTCCTGGGTCCACTCTTGTTCGGCATCTACTTTTCTGAAGTACAAGCAAACACAGGAGGGTTATGGCTGACAAAGTTTGCAGATGACTGCAAACTGGGCCCATAGTCGAAAACACATCTGACACAGATATCCTTCAGAAGGGCCTCACAGAAACGGATAATTGGTGCCAGAGCCATGGCCTAAAGTTAAACGCCAAGAAATGCATAGTCATACCCTTCGGGAAAAACAAGGTTACCCCTAGCTACCATATAGGTGGCAATCCACTGAGCACAGAAGAAGTCATCAGGGATCTGGGGACCCAGGTTGACAGTAGCCTTCGCTTGACACTTATGTTGCTAAAGTAGTTAGGAAAACCTTCTACATTGCCCACCTGATCATGAAGGGATTCACATCTAGATCAAGGGAGGTCATCGTTCCCCCTGTACTCATCACTCATTAGACCTATGATTGAGTACAATGCCCCATTCGGAATGTATCTGACCCGACACCTGCAGCAGCTGGAAAGGCCCCAAAAGTTCCTCACCAAAAGGATAAAGGGTCTCAAAAATATGTCTTATGCTGCCCGACTGAAAGAACTCCAGCTCTATTCAGTCTCATACCGCTCAGAGGTGACCTGTGCCTAACATATAAGGCCATGTCAAACCCAGATTTGATGAATATGCTTCACCTCAAAAAATCTAGATTCCTCAGAACCACAAGGGCAGGAGACTTAAACCTTGACACGGTTATTAATAGAACGTGCTGGAGGGACAAATTCATCACCCAGAGACTCCCTATGCTGTGGAACAAAATCCCAGTACATGTGAGGCAGAGCACCTCGCTGGCCTTGTTCAAGAGGAATCTTGACCAATGGATGGGAGATCGCAGATATACCCCAGGGATTACTTCAGTGTCACTGCTTGACAGAGGCACAGCAAAATAATAGGCTTAGTTTTATTCAAACTAAAGGGGTGGCGAAAGCCACATAACTATGGGTTATGCCTATAAATGCCCTTGGGCAGATAGCCTAGTATGAACCTATGAACCTATGAACCTATTAAATGTCACACCTGCTTCTCAACATTTCCTAACTGCTGAATAAAATTGTTTATTTTCTGCCTGTCATTCTGAACAAGCACTCTGCTGTTTCTAATTAATAATATGTTTTCCTTTAGCTACGGTTTTGTCAGGAGTAACTCTTGCTATGGTACGACTTTATCTTTACTAATACAGATCTTAGCTGTTTTCTCATGGCATGATTTGGATCATGCACACAGTGTTCCTTCTCAATTAACAAATCCTGCTGTGAAGCACCCAGTGCAGTTGTTTACTTGTACTTTTATAAAATGAATACAGTCATTTCATCCAGTTTCTCTGGTGCAAAATAAAATCTTAGGTCTTTTCTCTATTTTTTGAAACAGCTCTTCTTGAGCAGACTCATGCTCAACCAGCCATTTTTTTCATTTCAACCTCTGATTTTTGTAGTTTTATCAATTCATCTGAATAGCTAGTCAAAGCTCCTATTTTCCAACATTTTATTTCTATTCCTTCAGTGTTTCACTTATTTATGCACCTATGAGTACATTTGTTTTGTTTGTTTCCTCTCTAATACTAAAAGGGGAAAACACTTAGACTGCTTCTTGCTGAGTATAAGTCCAACCTCCCTCCATAGCTGTTCAAGTGAAGACTTTCTTACATTGAAATCACATGCCTTAGCTCTTCAACAGAAGGGGAAAAAAACTTGGGGTGGGCTGGGATTGAAGAAGGTTGATTGGTTCATTGTCTTCCTTGGTTTACTATTATAATGTCAAAGTTCACAATGTAAACCTTTCACTTCTGTGGTTTACAAAAGCAACAACACTGGTGTGAAAGGAGTGCGAATCCATCAACGTTTTGTTTTATTTGCATAACGTGTGTACAGCTTGCTCTTAAAAAGCTGACAGTAATATTTTTGCAGGGGGGCAAGCCCCCTTGCACCCCTCCCACACCTCCTGCAACTTATATATTCTAACTCTGAGATCGCACTACAGTGCGGAAAAGGATAAATCTCCTAATCCGCACTGTCCAGTGATCTCACTAAAAACATCACCCATGAATGAATGAATGCACAGTGGCATTCACTGAACAGGGAACTCACAGACGTGATGGTTGGCAATATGGGAATCAGACAAATAACATTTGCACCCCCATTTTCGCCTAACCGTCACTCTGCATTTTGATAGCAAACCATCTTCCTTATACTGAAATGCACCCCCCCTAGCTCTTCAAACAGGGACTTTTGCTGGTGTGAGGTTGTAGGAAGCCAAATGGTCCATTTGCTTCCTTACAGTGAAAGACGTGCCCCCTTCGCTCTTCAATAGAACAGGAAAAAAAGAATACTTCAGCTAACCGTAGGAAGTCCAGCATTTTGGTACTCATGATTGTTCCCCTCTAACACTTTGCACCTGGGGCGATTGCCCCCTTTGCCCATCCTTAGCTGTACTACTGTTCTTCTAGGCCAGATCTTTTTTTGTCCATTTCTGGCTAATTTCCTCCAACCATCTCCAAAAGTATGCTTTGCTGGCATCCAGGTAGTGTAATTATTAGCCATTACTCACATTTTCCCCAAATAAATAGCTCTAATTGGTTTGTTTTCAACAGTGGGAAAGCTCTAATCAACCTGTTGATCAATGTAGAGTCATACTGGAAGTATCTTATTCTCCAGTTAGCTTAAAGATAGAACCTTGCAACTTTCTCTTGTTAAGAGTCTGCCAATGAAGTGTCAGTTCTCCTCATGTGTTTAGTAAGGTTCAATTTTGGGTCCTGTTTAATTCTATGCCTTTACTGAGTACACTCTATGCACTAAAATCTGAAGGCTACTTTGCACATGGAAGGCATGTTTATTTTGGGACAGGGGAAATCTCCTAGAGGTACAAAAGGTCTTTAAAAGGATCCCACAGGTGATCTTCAAGATGGCTGAACACTAACAGCTTAATTTCAGCTCTCCCAGTGTGAAAACAGAAACGAAGAAAACAAAAACAGTGAACTTACTTTTTGGAGTAAATTTCAATAACTGGCTAGTAAGTGCACTGCCTGGATGCCAGCAAAAAGGAAATTAAGAGTACCAAAAAGAAAATCAATCACAAAAGTTGAGGAAAAAACACTGACTGGGAAGAATTCTTCAGATGTTCAGCAAAAAACAGGGCAAGCTTCAGCTTTGCTGCAAGACATGACTTCCAGTATCCTAGAGGAAAACATAAGTCAAATGTACTCAGAGCTGATTAAAATAAATGAAACACTGATGAAGTATCAACTCAAGTAACAAAAGGCTGGATAAAATGGAAGAAGCTTTAAACAGATATTCAAATACAGTGATAAAACTGCAAAAATCGGAGGTTGAAATGAAGAAAAGGCTGGCTGAATTCTTCTTGTTAATTATAAGTCTAATTTCCATACTGAACTTATGCTCTTTTCCTTATGCTCCTGGTGAATAGTAATGTGCTAAGTTCACATATTTTAATCACTAGAGTCGGCTGCTTTTTTATCTAATATTTGTTCTGTCCCTAACATATTCAATAAGTCCTATACAACTATACAACTATCTTCCTACTTTTGAAAAAGTAAAAACAAAGGCAAGCGAGCAGACCTATGCAGAAGTGCATTGCACATAAACAAAAATTCAATCCAGTAGGCAAAAATTCACCTCAAGTCCATGAAAGTCCATACAAATTCAATAAAACATTTATTCGGTGTACACAGCAGGTAAGCGCTTTGGCCAACAGGCTTTTTCAAACCATTAGCAAAAATCACAAATAACACTGTTCCTTATATAGTTCATCAATTAAATATGCAAATAATTGATGACATCATTACATACAATAAAATCTAAAAGGAAAAGTTGATATACGAAGAAATGTATGCAACATATCTTCCATGTTATATCAAAATACAATAATACTAAAAATACACTTAAATGAAATAAATAATTAAAATACATGTTGTCTCACAACTAATTTCCTATTCTTTAAAACAGGCTTAATAGAAATTTTATCATTCAAGCCTGGGTTAATACGTGCCCTAAGCTTGATGATCCATCTCATTTCAGTCCTTTCAGTATAATTTCTAACATCTCCTCCTCTCATATTAGGTGTATTAACATGGAGAACCATAAACTTGAAAATATGTGAATTATCCATGTCATTAACATGTTTGGATAATGCATTAATATTAGATTTAATGCGTATTTGATATAAGTGTTCTCTATCTCCTCCTCTCATATTAGGTGTATTAACATGGATAACCATAAACTTGAAAATATGTGAATTATCCATTTCATTAACATGTTTGGATAATGCATTATTAGATTTAATGCGTATTTGATATGTATTCTCTAATTCTATCCCTAAGCCTTCTATCAGTTTTACCGACATAGAAGGCAGAGCAGGACATACACTGAGCAAGTTATACTACATGTTCTGTATTACAATTAGCTTCCACACCAATTATAAAGCATTGGGAGGTAACTGGATGAACAAACATAGTATTTGCATACATTTCTTTATATATCAACTTTTCCTTTTAGATTTTATTGTATGCAATGATGTCATCAATTATTTGCAGATTTAATTGATGAACTATATAAGGAACAGTGTTATTTGTGATTTTTGTTAATGGTTTGAAAAAGCCTGTTGGCGAAAGTGCTTACCTGCTGTGTACTCCGAATAAAAAATAATTTTGATAAGGTGGCAAAAAATGTTGAAGCCTTTGTCAACAAAAATAGGGCTTTAAAGTATAAAAAATTGGTTAGAGACTCTACAGACTACAAGAATAATGTTGCTTACCCTCCCGGGCGAAATGGGAGCAGTTTTGTGTCTGGAACAAACACTAGGGCTACCATTGGTAGTGTTACGGGGAACCGTATGGAAACTTCTCAAGAGGAGGACGTTTTTTTAGATCAACCTGTGTTGCCACACAGGTTGGAAAGGCTACAAAGCAAGGGGCCACAACATGGGAAAGTTCATCATTTAAGCCCCAGGAAAAGGGGGAGGAACTATCGGGAGGATATGTGAATAATGACTTTAAAGTGGACTTTGATTTATGTTGTAATATGGACACCCTGTTTGACAATGACTGTAACCTTTCTAGGTTGTGTGATAGTTTTTGTACCATTGATGACAATGAGGTTGATTTTGAAACAAGAATTTATGAACAAGTGATAGGTTGTGATGCTATGTCTGTTGATGAGAATGGTGTGAATGACACTAAGAATTTTAACACAGCATCACTTTCGAGTGTTGAATTTTCTTACAAGGATGGTTGTAGCATTACAGCGACTGGGACATCTGATGTCATTGGTTTGGAGGCTGTTCACACACATGGTAATTCTATTGATGACAATGTTTTACCGGATGACGTTCGAGGGGGTAGGAATGGTGTGGGGTTAGACTCACCTGGTTGTAATAATGTGGACATGACAATGTGTATGAAACATGAGATTTTAAAGGAAAAGGGATTTACAATTTATAACTACACTGATTTGACTATGAATGAAACTTATTTTGAATTGTTCAGTAAAGGCATTAATTTTGTGCCAAGTTATAGGCTGGATATAGCACAAGTTTTAATTAATTTGAAACTATACATGAGAAAGTTGAATCTCCAATTATATTTTTCCATGAATAGACCTGGGGAAGTTACACATTGTAATGACCAAGGTTCTATGGTTCTCAAAAGAAAAAGTACGTTTATACCACCTCCCAATGCAGAAATTAATGCATTTGAACAGTTAGTGGAATATGACTTCAGGAGAATTTGTTCTCAGAAGTATATGGCTAATGATAATTTGTCTATTGGAGAAAGAACGGTTCTCAATGAGTTTATTTCATCTAAACAATACAGATGTATGAGGCCAGATAAGGGAGGGGGTATGGTCATTATGCATGGTATTGACTATAGTTGTCAAATGATGAAAATATTGTGTGATGAGAATACATATGTTAGAGTCTCAAACAATGAGGTTAACAGGGCTTACCAGAAGATTGATATGTTCTTACTGGATGCGTTATACCAAGGGGTGATCAACGAGGTTGAATTTGATTATCATTCGGTCAAGTTCCCTAGAATGCCAAGATTATTTGGGATACCAAAGGTGCACAAGGGGACGGAACATTTGCAATTTCGGCCTATAGTGTCAGCTAAGGGGTCGAAGACCGAACCCCTTGCTGCATTTGTGGATCTTTATTGTAAAAAAGCATTAATTGATGCAGAGCGCATTCTCAAAGACTCATGGCATTGCCTAGAGAGGCTTAGGGAAGTAGATTACATGAATGAGAATACTTTTGGATTTTTAACAATTGATGTTATCAATCTTTTCTCTGTTATTCCGCACGGACAGGGACTTGAGTTATTCTATAACAGTTTATTGACAAGCCCTAGCTTTGATATAGAGAGGATTGAACTATGCCATGACTTGATGGAGCTTATATTGTGCAACAATTATATAAAATTTGAAGGGGAAATGTATCAACAGTTAACTGGAGTAGCGATGGGAGCTCGCTGTGCTCCAGTCTATGCCAATTTAGTTCTTTTGGCATGGGAGAAGAAAAATATATTTGAATCTAGATATTGTAATAATATATTGTTGTACAATAGGTTTCTAGATGACTTGTTAATTTTGTGGAAAGGAGATGAGGAAAGTGCGATGGAATTTGTTATATATTTAAACAACACCACAGATTTTCTCAAGTTTACATACAATTGGAGTATGAATTTTGCAAATTATTTGGATATTAATATTTCGAAATCTGAAACGGGATTAACAAGTACCATTTATAGGAAACCAAGTTACACGAATTCCATGTTGCATTATTCAAGTTGTCACCCGTTACATCAAAGGAAGGGTATAGTAAAGGGCCAGATGGTGTGTTTATCTAGGCTCATTAGTGATGATGAGCTTTTTAGAAAGGAAATATTTACACTTATAGAGATGTTCCTTGAAAGGGGTTACCCTTTGACTTTGTTAACCAGTATTAAAAAAGAGATTTATAGGAAAAGAAAGAACAAATATATTCCAATTTTAAGAAACAGAGGTCATGAAATAACAGCTCTGGAGAATAACAACAACAACATTATAGGGGTAGATGCTCCAAAGTTTATACTTAAATATAATGAAAAGACACCTGAATTATGTGCAAGTCTCAGGGGTTTATGGGAATATTTCCTGAGTAAGGACACCAAAATGGTTTTGGGTAAGGCCCCTATTATTGTATTTAGTAGGGGTAACAACTTGAAAGGTATGCTAGAAAAGACAAGTAACAGTCGTGTGAGATCGCGTATGGGTAAATGTGGATGTTGCAAGGGATGTAGATATATTGCTGAGGGAACATATTTGTGTGTGAGTGGATTTAAACGTACTATTGCTTGTCCGGGATTGTGCAATTGCAACACTAGGAATTGTGTTTACATCGCTTCCTGTATGTCATGTAAGGCTTTCTACGTAGGCATGACCACTAGAAGCCTCAAGGAAAGAATTAGAGAACATTGTAGTTCCATTAGAAGGAAAGATGAACACAGTGCTCTGTATTTACACACTAAAGGTTGTAGTGACTTTAAAAAGTTTTTATTTTTTATAGTGGATCAAGTGAAATCTGATGTTATTTGTGACATTAGCAACAGTGTTGCATTGCTTGAGATGGAATGGCAGATCAGGTTGAACGCCACGAGGTTCCCTGGTCTTAATGAGTGTATATCTTTGAAACCTCAGTTGAAACATAGGGCCTATGTGATTTAAGTGATATTTACAATATGAATTGATATTTTATAATAGATAGGTAACATATTTTTACATATGGATGTCTTATATGTTTTGTCAATAACATTTATGTATTGTTCAGTGTTTTGTTTTCTGTTTACAATCATTTTAGTAAGTGTTTTATATGTGTGTACATTTAGAGTAATTTTATTAGGATGATGTTATTATGTGCATTAAGACATCTATCAAATATATTGGTGGTATTTTTTAGATTAATAACTTTAGTGTTACAAAGTTTTTACTATGTTTTGTACTTCAATTGATTAATTTTTTATTGGATAATTAATTAATTGGTGTAGGGTAATGGATATTTAAGAGTTGTGATGCTGGGTATGTTTGTACGACTCTGATGAAGCCAGGTTCACTGGTGAAAGCGCTCAGTCGGTGTGCTTTGGATTAAACCTTTTTGTTTCCAGTTCTTGGTCTGTGCCTTATTGCTTAACACGGTGGTTGATGTGTTTTATTGTTTTTTTTTTTTTTTACTCCGAATAAATGTTTTATTGAATTTTTATGGACTTTCGTAGTCTTGAAGTGAATTTTTGCCTACTGGATTGAATTTTTGTTTATGTGCAACGCCCTTCTGCTTAGGTCTGCTCTCTTGCCTTTGTTTTTACTTTTTCAAGATTAATCACGTAGACTGGTTTGGGAGCATTTACCTTTTGGTGGTTTCTGTTGCTTACTGTCTTTCATATCTTCCTACTTTCACTTCTTTAATCATCTTAAATTTTTTTGTAATCACCTTACTCTGTACTTGTAAATATTTTAACTTTTTGGCAAATGTTAATTTGTTTTGACTTTTGTAACCACAACTGTTATTATTAACTACTGTTGATTTTGTAATATGTGGAGCTTTTCTAAATGGACACTAGTGTTCATTCAGATTATCCCAGTAAACAAATATAAAATAAATAAATAAGAGATGTTTCAAAAATAATAGAATTAGAGGACAGTGCACCCAGGGAAAACATAATATTTTCTGCTGTACCAGAGAAGCTGAAAGGAACAGACTGTATTAATTTTATGAAAGCATAAATAAGCAACTGATCTGGTATTCCACAGCAGGATTTGTTAATTGATAGGGCATGTGTATGCTCCAAACCTAGTGATGAGAAAGCAACCTAGACCCTACCAGTTGATTCTGAGAAAACTGACAGGACTGAAGAAGCAGGTATGGGATTCAAACTGCTGTATACAGTTATCTTCAGAAAATTCTTTCCTGGAGGGCCAATTCATTTATTGATGCAGAATATGCTAAGGTGGAAATAGAAAAGTTTGTCCAACAAAAGGTGAGCTGTGAAACAGAAGGAGATTCTGCTTTTTGCTCTTCTGGTAATAAAGACCACAGACAGAATGTGGCAGTGAAACATTTTCCAGTGTTTCAACAGAAAATGCTTGAGAGACAGAAAAAAGCACAAGAGTTGACTAAAAGATCCGAGAGTATGTTGGAAAGGAAGCTGAGATGGGATCTGGAAGATGGAGATAAACAGAAATACAACCAGGGACTCAGAAATTGATGATTTATTTATTTTATTTTATTTTACATTTGTTGACAAAGTTCACATCTACAGAAATACATATTTAGAATGCAAATACATTTTCTTGAACAGAGAAAATAAATAATAAGAGGCTGCAAATTTACAAGTACATAACGAAGGTTACACATATTTGAATGGACTTAGTATAGTTAATAAGAAGTTACATTTAAATGTTACTAAAGAGTACTAGTTAAGAGAAGAGAAGAAAGCAATAGTCAGTGTCAAGTAGAATGGAAGATAAGGAAAGTGAAATGGAGAAGCAGTTAGGTAATAAATCTAGGAGTAATATGAGTCACTTTTAAAGAATCCAGTACTAGCTAGGACTGTGATGGAGAGGAAGCATAGTAGTATTTAATATGAAATAGTTTAAGAGAATAGAGGCATATCAGTTAGAAAGATGAAGTAGATTCAGAGATGAGAAGGTAGATTGATTCAGGTAATAATATATGATCCCACATGATAAATGTGGGATTATAAAGCATTAATTATATTTGTGAAACATAACAGAAAAAATATTGGACCTTTTTGACTTTGTTAAACTTGTAGGGGACTCTAAAGCATATGTCCTACTTCATGTCATTAATCTTTAGAGGAACACTTAAAAGAAGGGAAGATAAAGAAAAAACTTTTGTTCTTAACAGTAATATTTGTATAGTGCATATCTGCATGCTATAAAGTAAAGTTTCTCAGTTATTTTCAGGTGGTAAAGGGGATCGTAAAGTGAATAGGTGCCCCTGTTTATTTCTCTATTCTTTTCTCTTTCTCCTTATTCAGTTTTAAGAAATGTAGGCACTGCATGATACATTCGAAATTACTGGATTAAGACTCTTAGCTTTGTCTAGTAATAAGTTTTAAGAGAAAGCAAATGCATAAAAAACATTGAATATAATAAAGCCCTCCTCTAGCAAATAAATAAATAAATATTTATAGAAGCAACTCTGTATCTGGTTCTCATGTCTCCATAGAGACAATCTGATAAATAGCAATAAAACAGAATGTTTCTTTCTTTTAATGGCTTTCTTTCAATGATTAGGAGATATTTTTTTCTGAAAGCATTCAAGTGTTTTCTCATTCTGGGAGAGCAATAAAGAGAAGACAAAACCAGACAGCGCTTAGTAGAAGCACTGGCTGTACCATGTGTTTTAGCATGGATATCCTTCCTTTTAGCTTAACCCAAATCTATGACTGTGGCTGTCAAGTTTGAGACAATTGCTCCTATTAGGAAGATAAAACTTCAGTATTTAAAGATGCACATATTTTTGTGTGTTAATATTAAGTTATTAGATTTTGGGGGTATATTGTTTGAGGGCTTTTAATAAAATAAAAATTTTGTAAGATGTGACAAAGGCTTAAATGAATATAACAAGAAACAACTGTATAAAAGGTCATCCTGGCAAAAAATATTGTGTGTATGTAACACAAAAGCTGGAACTAGATACTTAACAAAACTGTTAGAAATAAAAGGTAGGAATAATAATTTTTATCAAAATGAGCCTTTCAATATTATCTTTAAATGTTAATGGTCCCACAGATATATACAAAAAAGAAAGAGTAGTGAATTATATTAAAACATGTAGAGTGCAAATAGCTATGTTACAGGAGACACATTTTGAAAGAATGAACATGTGAATTTAATAAAGAAAGGTTTTCAGGATGGTTACTGAGAAGAATACTTGGGAAAAAGGAAAAGGGGAGTACTTATATTCATTGCAAGAGGAGCTGCAATAGTAATGGAGGAGGATAAGAAAAATAACAATAGGTTCATATGTGTGTACTAGGCTAATGGCCCTGGAACCTTTACAAGCCTAGCCCATAGAGGTGCCCTGGAATTATGCCACCCAATGTTAGTTTCCAGTGCCTCTATCAAGTACAACCACTGGAGTGATCCCCAGGGTGAACTTTCTATTTCCCATCCACTCATCAAAATTTCTCTTTAAGAGGGCCAGTGAGGTGCTCTGCTTGACATGTATGGGAAGTCTATTCCAGAGTATGGGGAGTCCCTGGGTTATGAATCTGTCCCTCCAGCATGTTCTGTTGATTGTGGTAATGAGGTTGAGGTCTCTGGAGCATGTGGTGTGGAGGGATTTGGATTTCTTTAGATGTAGCATTTCTAACAGAGCTGGGTCAGACATGGCTTTGTAAGTCAAGCAGAGATCACCTCTTAGTAGACAATATGAGACAGAGAATAGCTGGAGTTTATTGAGACTGTCCATGTAGGACATGTGTTTAAGGCCTAGGATCCTGTTCGTGAGGTACTTTTGTGGCCATTCCAGCTGTTGCATTTGCCTAGTGAGGTACATGCCAAATGGCGCATTATACTCGATGATTGGCCTAATGAGGGAAGAGTAGATAGATTTGATGGCCTCTTTTGTCCTGGATGCAAAACCCTTAGTAATGAGATGTGCCACATAGAAGGACTTTCTGACCACAGTGGCAATTTGGTGGTCAGAGGAGAGGTTGCTGTCAACCTGTGTCCCCAGATCTCTTATAACATAACACGTTCACTGTTAAGTGGGCTCCCATCAATGTGGTAATTAGTGGGAACTGAGTTTTTCCCAAAGAGGATAACGATGCATTTTTGGGCATTAAGCTTAAGGCCAAGGTTTCGACACCAGTCATTGGTCTCAGTGAGGCCTTTCTGTGGGATGTCTACATCACTTGTGGAGTTAATAATGGCTCCCAGCTTGCAGTCGTCCTTGAACTTGGTCAGCCAGAATCCCTCTGTGTTGGCCTGAACTTCTGAGAAGTAGATGCCAAACAGGAGAGGACCCATGACTGATCCCTATGGGACTCCACTCATGACTGGTCAGCAGTCAGACTTGTAGTCTGCTACTTTCACACTGTGGGTTCTATCTGTGAGTCAGTTTGCAACCCACCTAGTTGATGGCTAGTTTGGTGAGTTTATCAATAATTCCTGAGTGGGGAATGGTATCAAAGGCCTTGGCCAGATCGAGGTAGGCCGTATGAACTACCTTGCCCTCATCCACAGCTCTGGTGACTGCCTCAAAGACTTCAACCAGGTTGAGCAGGCATGATCTACCTTTCACAAAACCAAATTGCATGGGATCTAGAGTTTGGAGATTCCCTATATCCTTGTTAATTAGGTCCATGATGATGCACGCCATAGCCTTACATATCAGACTCATCAGGCTAATGGGGTGATTATTCCCAGGGTCTGTAGTCACTCCCCCTTTATGGAAAGGGATGACTGTAGCAGTGTGCCATTCAGTAGAGACAAAGCCTGAGGTGAGGCTGTAATTGAACAGGGCACACAGATGTGGTGCCAGTTCACTTTGTAGTTCATGTAGAACACATGCAGGGATATTGTTGGGTCCCATGTAAGCTGTATTCTTGGCCTTAGACAATGCAGGTTTAACCTGTGCTGCAGTAATGCTGGGTGCCTGGCATTCCTCTGGTATTGTGATTGGTCCTTTATGGGGGAGACAGGGGTAAAGTTGGCACTGAATCTGTCGGCCAGTATGTTGGCAATATCTGTTGGCTCAGTATAGGGTGTACCATTGTGCAGTAACTCAGAGCAAACCTGGGTATTGCTGTGGAGATTCTTGATATAACTATAGACGGCTTTGTGGTTGTTTTTAGTGTCTGCAACAATTCTGCCTTCATAGCTGGCTTTAGAGGTTTTGATGAGGGATCTCATCTTTTTGCTGAGGCTAAGGGAGTTTTTCCAGTCTTGGGACTTCACCTTTTTCTGCAACAGTTTCTTCCTTCTTTTGTAAAGTTTATTAATGGCAGGGGACCACCAGATTGGCTTCCTTTTTTTGTAGGAGAGCACCTTGATTCTGTTGGGTATGGCTAGTTCCATGCATTTATGTATGTGTTCATACAGTGCATTGGTGTATGATTCCACAGTCATGCATCTATTTTCCATTGACGTAGGTGCTGTAAAGTTAGGCACCTCTGTTTTTAGGAGCCCAAAGTCAGCTTTGGAGAAGTTTTTCATGGTGGTTACATTTGTGGGGGGTGTGGGTGAGATGTGGATTTCCATGGTGATTACTTTGTGGTTGGTTCTAAACAGGGAGGAATTGACTATTGGTGTAGAGCAACAGTTTCCCATGTTAATAACAACCAGGTCAAGGATGTTGCTTCCTCTAGTGGGGGTCAGAATGAACTGGTCCAGGGCATTGGAATTGATGAATTCCAGGAAGCAAGCCAGTGTATTGGTGCATGATTAATTTTCCCAGTTGATGGAGGGGTAGTTGAAGTCACCTAGTATGAGAGTGTTGGGTTGGACCCTAATAGTTTCCAGGGTGCTTAGGAACATGGAGTGAGAGTCTTGGGACATGGTTGGGGACCTATAGCAGTTTATTTGTCATCAAAATGGCATTTGCTGTCATGCTGTTTGAACAAGATAATATAGACCCATGTGGTTTGTGTTTTTATTTAAGAACTGTGATGATGGGTGTTCTGGAGGGCTATGTGTTGTATGTGGTGTGGTGCAGGTGTTGACCTTCCCGTCTTGACCAGCTATTCCAGTCTTGGCCTGAGAGTGCATGGCTTCCAATTTGGATATATAAGTGCATCTCTCACAAGTCTGAGTGCTGGGATGTAAGAGGAGAGGGTTGTCTGTGTACATGAGGCAGTTACTACACTGCCTCAGAGTGCCCAAGTTCACCAGGTTAATAGGAGAAGCACAGGGAACTGACCTTTAGACTTGCCAGGAGGGATGGTCATTATTACTAAGTACTGGAGCTGTTTCCTTATATATTCCTTTTACAGTGAAAATGTCACTCAAGGTGTCTAACTCTGTACAGAGCACTGCCAAACACTTGAGGGGAAACTAATACGTAGACCCTGAAAATTTAAGGATGAAGTATTTAGGCAGATATTCTAACGTTAGGAAGAAATCAAGCAGCACTTACTGAAAATAAAGAATTAGCTTGTCAAAAATTATGACAACAGGGGAGTCGCATGAATGGCTACTTCCTGGCTACTACTAATGCTGGTCTCAGCACAGCTTCACTCTGTTGGGATACAATACTCCTTTGCTTCTTCTCTCACCAGAAGCAAAATGTTAGCACCAATCCCAAGAAGAGAAGCGGGCCACGGCCTGTTTGGTGATCCGTAGTCTTGTCCCAGATGATGCAAGGGTCTGCAGGCTTGTAGCCTTTTTCTGTTATAGGCCTCGAATAGCAACCAGACCAATCAGGTATGTTAAGCACAGACACTCACTCTCCAACCAGAAATAGTCAGGAATCAATGCACTCTGCTCCTACTCTCACCAGGATCAGAAAATAAGCACAGATTCCAAGCTGTCACTTATAAAGCAGTTATTAAGCTTTCTGGTGATCAGCAGTCTCCAGGAAATAATGTAACTGCACTCATTCTCTCACCAGGAGAAAACAGAAACACTAATCCCAAGATTACTACTGAGAGGCAGAATGTGGGCTCTCCAATAACTGGCGATCTTGCAATAGGTAAGATGAAAAAAATGGTTTATTCTAAACACTGCAGTGTGCACTAGGAGAATTAGGTGTGAAAGTAGGTAACTTAAATTTTACTTGTCTAAAAAGTTGTTTTAGTGGAGAGTCACTATTTTTAAAACAGCAATGTAGATTAAAAGGGGTGGTCACTTTTGTAGTCTGGTACTATGAAATACAGTAGGATGGCCAATAAATTGAAATAGTTGAAGTGGAGTGATTTCACAAAATGATATATATATATTTTTTTTTTTAATTCTCTTTATTGCAAATTTTCAGTAAATACATTTACATGAATGTCTACAAAAAAGAAAAGTACAGAAAGAGAGAAAAAAAAAGAAAACATTACAAAACCATTGAGTATTTACATAAAGGACATGTACACCAAACAGAAACTATATACAGTCATACATTGCCCAGAACAAGCTATATACATCATGAACAGCATGGTAGAATCTAATGGTATCTACGAAAGGAAAGTATTCATTTTAATATATGATCAGATAAAATTCCCCAAAATTCCTTAATAATTGGCTTGTGCTTAATATTGTGGAACAAGTATTTATGTGCCTTGAGGTGTTTAATAGCTATATCTTTAAAACCTTCCCAAGAAAGGGAGTGTCTGTTCTTCCAATTTAAGGAGATATAATATTTGATTAACATAAAATAGGTATCAAAACCTTATATTTCCTTTCAGATAAACCAGGAGGTGGAATATGAAGGATGGTAAATTCCCATGAGAGGCACAAAATGATAATGTTGTGCTTACTCACACCAGCCAGTAAAAAAAGAGAGGAAATGAGATATATGCTTAAATTAACATAAGGGGCAGGTAACTAGAAAGATGGTGGTGTTTAAGAACACAACAGTAACCAGGTAGGAGGATGGGAAAAATTTCTGTCTTATTCACAAGAGACAGAACTATGGTCTCTTTTCAAGTTTTAATATGCAGTTAAAAGCAGAATACAAGTAAACACAGTGTAAAGAAAACAAATCACAGTATACAGTATGATAGAAAAAGGCAATAAAGTAATACAAAATACAACAAATAAAAAGCAAACTAACCTTTCCCTCACAATAAACTGTAGCAGAGTCTGGGTGAGCCTTTCCAGTAAAGCCAGTAATGGTAGATATGTAGTAGTAAGGGCCTACTGGCAAGGGAGTAGGATTACACTAGCATGTATTTATATTCCACCTGAAATTGATATAATGAAGCTTAAGAAAATTCTGGCAGAAATAGTGAGTTTTCACAGGGGAATATTACTTATAGATGGGGACTGGAATTTGATTTGCAGCAGGAAAGATGAGTCTGTGGGGCTCAGAAGGGAAACTATAACAAAGGACAGTAGATTTTTGAAGAAATTTATGAAAATATTTGGCATGGAAGATGTAAATTTAGTAGTAGAATTTCAGAGTGAATTTAGATATTATTCCCCAAGATACAAAAACTGGGCTAGGCTAGACAGAAGTTATATTTCACTGTAACGTGCATTTAGTTGAAAGTTTTAATATGTTTTAATATGTTTTAATATGCATCCAGTAACTATTTCAGATCAAGAGCCAATGTTGTTGTTGTTGTTGTCTTTCGGCTTTTCCTGGTTAGGGGTTGCCACAGCGGAATTCCGGCCCACTAACGATTTTCACGAACACCAAGGTGCCAGCTCGATGTTCAACCTTCAATGAAGGCACGCCCATTTACACATCTTTCAAATGCCCACCCAACTGCGGGGAGGGCATGCAGACTCCACACAGAAGGCACTCCCTGCACTCCAGCCGAGAATCGAATGGGAGAACCTCTTGCTGTGAGGCAACAACGCTACCGCTGCACCACCGTGGATACATCAAGTGCCAATAATAACTAAAATAAAAACACAGGGTAATGAAACAAATATGAGAAACTGACACTCTCCCACTTAGCTGTTGAAAGGAAAGGAATTTAAGGAATGGATAGTGAACATTATTCAGGAGTTATTAGAAAAGACAGAAGTTTATTCTGAAAATATAACTAGGGAGTGGAATAAAATTAAAGTGGAATTTAAAAATAAGGTGAAAATAAAAGAAAGAGAGATATGGTTAAGGATCAACATGAATTAGAGGGACTGACAAATGTTGAAGTATTGCAGAACAGGGGGGATCTTACAGAACAAGAATAGGAGCAATTGCAGTGTGCTAAGCAGAACATAAAGGACTACCTCAATAATATGCATGATTTTATAAACATTGCTTTTAAGCAACTGTTTTTTGATAACACTAGAGCACAAAAACTTTTAGCACAACGACTTGGCAACAGAAAGTAGAAATGGTTCTTACCAAGCTTAGGGAGCCTATTAACAAGGAAGATAACTAAAGATCCTGTAGAGGTACTAGAAATATTTCAGAAATGTTATGAAAATCTGTATAAAGCAGAGACATACAGAGATCAAGAAAGGGTACAAATGGAAATGTCTATGGAAGAATTATGCCAAGGTTAGAGGTAGATGAGGCTCAATAACTAATAGGATAGGAAGAGATGAAATAAAAATGGTGATATATAACCAATCTATAGGAAAGTCTCCAAGAGCAGATGGTATTCCTGTGGAAGTTTGGAAGCTAGGAGGGGAAAAAATGATAAAGATCTGGAAGGTTTTGTTTAACAGTATTTTAAGAGGAGGAGAAGTACCAACATCCTGGAAGAAAGCAGTGGTAGATGTAATACCTAAAGAGGGTAAAGACCCATCAGATCCAGCTTCATACAGGCCCATTTCGATCCTAAACCATGATTATAAAGTGTTTATGTCTATAATGGCTAAAAGAATGGCAAAGGTGATGCCAAAATTAATAGACATGGATCAGTGTGGTTTTGTGGAGGGGAGGCAAACATATGACAACACTGATGATCCAGCGGGAAGTTGAATGTAAGAAAATATCACTGTTGTTGCCTTGAGAAAGAGAAAGCATTTGACAGATTAAGCTGAGAGTTATGAACAGGGCAATGGAAGCATTTGCATTCCCTTATACAATTATAAGGTTGATTAGGATGATATATGAGGGATCAGAGGTGAAAATTAAAGTGGCTGGGTTTCTCTCTGATAATTTCTGTTTGAGCAGAGGAGCCAGGTAGGTGTTTTGTCTTTCCCCTTTGTTATTTGCACTATATTTCATTGGCAAAGAAAATAAGTGACTCAGAAATTCAGGGATAAAATTGGTAGGGAAGTCAAGAAAAGCAGGCTCTATTTACAGATATTATTTGGACTGCAGGAAAGAGTTTGCCTTTCCAATCAAGGACTGATATTAGAGTATAGGCAAAGAGAAAAATAGGGGGATCCTAAGTGAAAGACCAGCACTGGTAGAGGTTTTAGTAGCTGCAGTTAAAAAAGAATAATTAGTAGAGCATACAAAATGTTGCATGATAACTATAAGAAACAATTTGAGGAGGTTAGAAAGGATTGGGAAGAGAGATTGGATAAGCAATTCACAAAGAAACAATGGGGGATATGTGTAAGTCTCCCAAATATGTAAAAAATGTGTAGGAGAGTTAGGATTTTTGTTTGGATGTGTTTGCAGAGATATTTGTATACCCCGTGTAGACATCAAAGTACTTTTCCTCAGGTAGTCAGCAAATGTTGGAGGTGTGATGGGGAAAAAAGAAGTAACTGGGAAGTTCCGGGAGTGTAATGAGTTGGCAGACTTTAAAGATTCCTTGCAAACTGCTCTGTAAGAGATACTGGGTGAGCAAATTGGTGTAACTAAGGAAATTATTTATTTATTTATTTATTTTGAGCTATGATACAGAACTGGAATTGCCTAGACATAGTAAGGATTTGCTGAGTCTAACTGTGGTCGCTACCAAAAAAACAATTACTAGAAAATACAAGTCAAAGTCTAAAGCAGTGAGTATAGTTGTTGTTGTGTCTTTCGGCTTTTCCCAGTTAGGGGTCACCACAGCAGAACTCCGGTCCACTAATGATTGGCAGTAGATTTTTACGTGCCGAGTTGCCAGCCCTGACACACAACCTTCAACGAAAGTATGCCCATTCACGCATGTCTCCAGACAGAAGACACTCTAACTGAGAATCGAACGGGACAACGTCTTACTGTAAGGCAACAGTGCTACCGCAGCACCACCACCGCAGTCTAAAGCAGTAGTAACGGAGATAAAACAACTAGAATTGAGGTATTCAGAAAAGGGTAGGAAATTACATAGGAAAAATGTGAATTGTGGGAACAATACATGCAGAGGAGGAACAAGTTTTAAAAGAAGACAGAATCTAAATGAGCTATGCAATGTTTGACTGACAATGACTAGATAGATTGTAAGTGACATATGTTTGCAAATACAATTATGTCCACATTGTTTGTGATGTATAGTGTTTGCAACTAAAATGATGTCAATATGGTTTGTTTTCATTTATATAAATGTGTGATTGCCTATGTCATACATGATAATTTAATAAAGATGTTTCTTGTTAAAATAAATAAAAGGATCCCACTGATATCTGGAACTGGGCCAAACAGACCAAGGTAAATGGTAACAGCAGCAACAGCAAATCTCACTCTTCGTTGTTTGGAGCTCATCAGAAGCTCAGTATTTGCTATTTTTCTGTTTCTTTTTGCAGTAGTTATACTCATTATGCAGAGCAGCCCTTCTGTTTCCAAAATATGTAGTTTTTTTTCTTTTGCTTCTTCTCTGGAACTATATTTATTACATTTAATAAATTATTGCTTGTATTTACAACATGCTGAACAGCTGCCAAGAGCTTCCGGATCTGATTCTGAGTCATGTGGTCCTTTGGTTTGACAGTGCAACAGAGGGGACAAACATCTTGTAGTGGACAGGCAGGTTTTCTGTCATATGTATCAGATTTCAACACATAAAGTAACACAAACTACAACACAGTCAATCAGTTATTCAGTCAGGCAATCAAATAAATTAATAAATAACTAGATTTATTTGCAGTCAAATAAAAAGTAAAACAAGATAAAAGGGACAGGATAAAATCCCTAGTAAAATGTACAGTGCTTGGCATGCAGTGTAATAACGTAGATATAACATTGTAATAAACAGATGTCCACAATGGGATGAGCACTGTTAGGGAAAACAGAACTAGAGGTATGTGAATCATTGTAATACTAGTCTACAATAAGCATAATTATGTGTGTACATCACCTGGATTAATACTGGACTGAAAAAATGTTCATTGACCTGAATGGGCTTCATTTCATGGCTGAAACTCCACATGTATGTGGGACTAGGTACTGCAGGCAGTACCTGGTGGGATGACAGACTGCCTCCATTTTGGAGTTTCAGACAGGTGGAGCTGTACTGGTACCACACATAAGCATGGCCTGTTGTAGTGCAAACTATTTCCTAAACTCCTGTAGGGATGGCTCACAGCATTCTATTTTCAAAAACAAATTTAATTCCTTGGGCTAGTGGCACTGTAAGTCCACCCCTTGTCATGGATGGGAAGAATTCAGGTATGATGGCCATGCCACCCTAGATGTGGAGCTTTCACACTGGACAACCTCATGGATATGCAGCTTCAGCTATATGTCAGACTTGGCTCCCTGCCAGCAATGCCAGGTCTGACATATAGGTGGAGCTAGTGCTGTGTAGAACATTTGCTTCCCAGCCAAGTCTTGGAGTAAATTTGGGCTATGCTCAGAATATGTTCATAGGTTAGTACAAGGCTAGCTACCCATGTGGGCCATTTTAAGCCTAGCCAAATTTCTTTACAGTGAGAATCAAACCCTGTACCTCCTGTCTGGGAGGTAAACACCTTGACCATTATGCCACTCTCCTAACCCAAATGGGAGATTTCATAGGTAAGTACTAAGCTAGCTGCCCTTTTGGGCCATTTTAAGACTAACCAATTTCCCAACGGTGAGAATAAAACCCTGCACCTTGTTTTTTTGAGGTAAACACCTTAACTATTATTACAACTTTTATCTTATAGAAATCTCACTACTTGTTCTGTACTTCTCAGTACCCAGTGAAACTCTTATCAATTCATTACCTTGAGGTACTGAACTACACACCAGTTACCATCTTATGACACCATCAAAATTTACTGCCTAATGATCAGCAACAGGAAGTAGTTGGACAGCTACTCAGCATATGGTACATATAAACACAATTTTTTTAAAATTAATAAATATGGCTACATTGATGTAACTAACCTATAAACTACATATTTTAGAACAGGAAAACTCACTTTATCTTATGTGGGCATAACTGGATCAAAGAGATGTGGTAAAAAACCCTTTGCACCTGACCTTTAACTCAGAATAATTCTAAGTTAGTAAGATAACAGTCTGTTACAATTCCATTTTGTGACTTGTCCAATGAATCTGTATGAAATATCATGTGAGCCTGACTGAACCAGCTGTCATATTTCATACATTTACAGGGACTATAAAAAGGTGTAATGGCAGTAAACTAGAACAGCCAAAGGTAACTCTGTAGTTTGGAAGGGGCAACAATTCTATTTAAAATGTCCATGGTTAAAATGAGAAACATATGTCTAATATTTATAGCAGAAGTAAGCAGCAAACTGTATAGTAACAGATGGCTCATTGTAACAGTGAATCTAAAAGAAAGATAAACTATAGAAATTAGTTTACAATACTATTGTACAAAGGTTCATTGGTTTGATGGTTAGTACTAGGCTGACTGCCCTTGTGGGCCATTTTAAGCCTAGCCAATTACCCCATGAAATAATCAAACCCTGCACCTTGTATCTGTAAGGTAAGCACCTTAACCATTATGCTAACCTCACTTTCCCCAAAGCTATAATTAACTTCATAAAAAAGTTAATTAACATGGATCAGGTACATTGACTATAAAAATGCCGCATTTTTGTTTTAAAAATCGCAGATCCTTAAAAAAAAGTTTGTGTTATAAACCTTGTAGAACAGAATTATTTAAACGTGAAAGACATGGTACTTTTGTGTGTAGATCTTGCAATATGTGTAAATATATTAGTAGTAACTCGGTTTTTATACATCCATCCACGAAGCATATATACAACCTTAATTTCTATGCAGATTGTAAGAGCGTTAATTTGTTTTATTTAGCTATATGTAAATTTTGTAGTAGTTTTTATGTAGGTAAGACAAACTGTGCACTTAGGGATCGCATTAGACAGCATATGTAAGACATTAAAAGAAGATTTAAAGAATGCTCTCTCTATACATGCTTATACAACTGGCAGTGACCATGCTTTTGAATTTTTGGTTTTACAATTATATAATGCAAATTGCAGGGGTAGTGGCATTAAGAATCATACAGAATGTATTGAACTGAACTGGATTTTAGAGTTGCAGGCTGACAAGGGTTTGGTTCTCAATGAGGTTGTCCCTTTAAGGCCAGTTTTAAAGTCATGTGCCTTAGCCCAGTAACTTTTATAATTCTGTATTAAAAAAAGAGAGTATGGTCTAATGAAGTGCCCATGTTGGTGTGAAAGTGCTTACCTTTTACCCTTGTTTGTGTAATAAACAGACTTTGTATTTAGCTGTGTTATCTGGTCTTTCTTATTTATATTTGCTTTTTCTTCTTTGTGTCTAACCAGCTTGTACCCAGTGTATTCTGTTTGTTTTACTGAGTTTATGCTTAGTTTCTAAGTTCTTAGATTTGAATTTGAATTTTGGAACTGACTAGACCAAAACTATTGATAAGGGCTCCCTGGTTTTGTGATATCAGAGAGTGAGAACATGTTTTAATTATTTATATTTGAGAAAAAGGTCTGAAGTTAAAATGAATACAGTGAAAGCTCCTTAAGCTGACTACAACTATTGGTGCAGCCATTTTAAAATTCAGTTTTTGGAAACTAAATGCAAGAACAACAGATTTTCACTCTAAATATATAATTTACAGCTGACCTTATGGTACTTCTAATTCAGTTGCTTAATATCTGCTAAATAAGCTATTTGTGCAATTTTCTAGAAGTCTCTGAAGTATTAATGAGCAGTAAAAACAGAGAGATCTGTGCTGTAAAAGAGAATCATGGTTCACCAGGAGTATTGGCCTTATGTAAGATTTGCACTGCTTAACTATACAGATATTAAGACTTACCTCATTATACTTATAAAAGTTAAAATAAACATTATTGTCAGCCCTAACAAAAATGGGTTCATTACTTAAAATTATGCAAGAAAAAAACGTCATCAAGCAGGCTCTTAAGTCACTGTTAGGCTATCTTAGGGTTATGGGTACCATGGTTAATTCATATTAATCTCTTATAAAGGGGAGCTGAGCACAGAACAGAACACAAGTAAAATAAGGGAGCTTCACTTATTGGAGCCAAAGAGTTTAATGTTAATTTTCTGCTATAGTAAACAAGGCAAATAGAAGTAGCTATTTCTGTATAATTATCAAGTAATTTAAATATCAAAGTGCATAGACATAGGGTGCTTTTTTGGAGGAACACTTAGAAGAGGGAAGAGGAAGGAAAGAATTAACTCATACAGTAATGCTCCCTTTGACCAGACAGCAAAATAAAGTAAATATCATTAAGCATATTCTGGACTAATGCATGAGAACCTGTGGCAAGTAAATACAATGTAAAGCATACTTAAGAGATTAGGATGCTCCTTCCTAATGTGGTTATGGCCTCAGGAGAGAGAAGCCTAGTAAACTTTTAGGTTAATTGTTACTGTGAAAATACTTTCCTACCAGTTAATTCTCTGTGATGATAAAAGAAAAGAGTGAGGTTAAGTTAGACTCCAAAATATTTATGGTGGATGACTTCAGTAACAATTCAATTTATTGTCTCAAAAATTAACATAGCTGCATTGTTATCGAACTTCTATGAGCCCCAAATAGCTTGTTCCAGATATTTGTGAGAAGCTTTTTTTGCAAAGCATTAATACAACATATCAGTTAACAATCCACAGTTAAATATGAAAAATTAAAAGAACCAAACTAATGTATCAATAAAACATTTAAACAATTTAAAAAAGATATGGAATCAAGGAAAAAATAACACTTCTAAGCTATCATAATCACCAACCAATCCAAATTTCCTGAAAAGGTAGTGTATATAAACATTTTGTCTGAGTATGTTGGGAAAATAAAACAGTTATAAACATTGTATAGACAGCTGTATTGCTATCAAGTTCACAAATCTTTCTAAAATTATTTCTGTTTAACCCTATCCCCAAAAAGATTTGCATAAACCTCACAAATAGTTTAACTCATATTATTAATTTCAGTTTCAAATAGTAGGTAATTATATCAACACTGTCACCTCAAGCCATTTAGCCCATTTCATTAGTAATTTCTTCTGATTTTTTTTAAAAAATGGCTTGACTCCCTTCTACATTGCTTGTAATCTGTTTCACAAATTCTTGTAATGTTAGGGGAGCTGGATTCTAGCATCTACTCTTTTTATACATCAAAAAATGGTGCATAAGAGACCCCATTAATTTACTGACATACCCATCAAATTACTTTCTGCAGGTATTAACAAGTTAAAGACAGCAAGATGTTTGTTGGGAAATATTTTGGCTAAAAGCTCTCTTAGTTGTTTATGTAGAGATTCTAATTTAGGGCCATCTAAAACCTATGACTCCAACTACATGGGATAGGCTCATCGCACTTCCAGCAGAAAGGGTCTTTCTTAGCTGACATTTTAAATAGACACTCTTGTGTATAGAAGAATTTGTAATGGCACTGCCCCTCAATCAGATTGATGTTTATGGGCTATGTGGCATATATGTAATGTGCAACAATTTTGTCCCAGATCTGATCTTCAATTGTCAGTTGCAGTTGTTCCTTGTAGTATTTGTAGACTTTGTCGAAGGGTTTATGTTGCTGATTAACCAACATTTCATAAGTATGACTAATGATTTTATTTTATTTTCTTTAACTTCTCCTGACCTTGCTATGATAATCCAGGTGTATATTTGAGGGACTGAGTGAGTTAATTCCTTATTCAATTTCAGTGATTTACTTCTATGAAATAGTAGTTTATAATATTTTAATATATCTCTGTCTGGGACTGGCCAGTGCTCAAAACCAGGTATTGGGCACAGGCCAAGTCTGAAGACCAATAACCAAAAATATCTTGGCACACAATTAGCCAGACAGCTTAAGCTCTTGTACTCAAAAACAATTTATTATTACAAATGTTTAGCATTTTCATCCTCTACATTTAGGACTTCATCAGAACTCCATACCATCTCTTCTACTGCCCTTATATTAATTTACATAACCACTACACCATTACAAAACAACCAATCATTGCTCAATAAATTACATATTAAATGGTTGAAGCCTAACTCCATTTAGATTACATTTTCTATAGTCCAAACAAGTTATAAATTATAAAAATTCTGTTTTAAAGAATACAGTTAAAAATATATATCCAATGTAAAAATGCTGTCTATTGAAAATGAAAGTAAATATAATTCTGAACAATTATGTTGCATGGAACAATGTATAAAGGCTAAAAAGTCTAAATCTGAGCCGTCCTTAAATCATCTTATTTTCAAAAAAATGAAATGCAGAAACTGCAAAACAAAAGGAACATATGTATAAAAAGACATTTGTGTGAACTTATTTGAAAACAATACCTATAGTTTCACTCCTCTTAGCTTCAATAAACTAGTGAAACAGCATTATTTAGCCCCAGTTTTTCACTGGCATTTAATCTCACTTGCTACAACAGTTCTATATATTCTATAGTTTGTTCCAGGGGCGGCCCGAGCTATTGGACTGCCGGACTGCAGCCCCTTCAGCTGTAAAATAAAGAAAATAAAAGGAAAAGAAGAAAATAAAAGAAAAAGGAAAGATAAAAAAAATTTAAAAAATCACGGACTTTCGAGCATGTGCACTAGTCCGGACTGCTGCTGAGACAGTCTGGAGCATGGAGCATGCGCAGACTGTCTCAGCAGCAGTCCAGACTGGGAAACAAGTCAGAACAGAGCTCCCAGAAGTCTATGCAGTTTTAACTGCATAGACTGTCGTTGGGAACAGGTCTGACCCGGACTGCAATGTTGGCAGGCAGGCTGGAGATCTCGCGGGGATGTAATGGTTAGGAGTCTATTTGGGGATCTCGCAAATGCGCCAGCTATGGGTTGTATGTAATGGCCCCAGGTATATGGATCGTGGACAGGGGAAGGGATCTACATCGCACTATGGAAGGTAAGAGGAACAAAGGGTGTGTGTGTGGGATCTACATCGCACTATGGAAGGTAAGAGGAACAAAGGTGTGTGTGTGTGTGTGTGTGTGTGTGTGTGTGTGTGTGTGTGTGTGTGTGTGTGTGTGTTAGGTGGCTAGAACAAACTCATGGTGGTGTGGTAGGGAATACCTCAGGCTTGAACCCTGTACCTTGTATGCAGGTAAAGACCCGAATTCCCTACCCATCACCATTTGTAAAAAAAATTGCAGATTTTTGCCTCATATTTGATCTGATCTGTTCCTCATAATATCTGTGGTTTCTAAATGTTGCAATGCTTGATATTTGATGGTGCAGTGGTAGCATTCTTGCCTCACAGCTGCAGGTTCTCAGGTTTGATTCTTGGCTGGGGTGCCTTCTGTGTGGGGTCTGCATCTTCTCCCTGTGTTTGTGTGGGTTTGCTTTTGTGTCCTCCCATGTTACAAAGACATGTCTGCATTATTTCTTCCTGGGCCTCTGTTGAAAATTGTTCTTTTGTTCCAAGTCAGACTGTCCTGATTAACAAATGTTAAATAAAATTGACAGGCATTTGAATTTCAGACTTCAGGTTTCTGAATGTTTAATTCCTTACATATTTGATGGTTCAGCGGTGGTGGTGCTGCAGTAGCGTTGTCGCCTCACAGCAAAACATTGTCCCGTTCGATTCTCAGTTAGAGCGTCTACTGTGGAGACATGCGTGAATGGGCATACCTTTGTTGAAGGTTGTGCGTTAGGACCGGCAAACTCAACATGTAAAAATCAACTGCCAATCATTAGCGGACCGGAGTTCCACTGTGGAGACCCCTAACCGGGAAAAGCCTTAAGACACAACAACATTTGATGGTGTAGTGGTAGCATTGTTGCCTCACAGCTATAGGTTTTCTGGTTTGATTCTTGGCTGGGCTGCCTTCTTTGTGGAGTCTGCATCTCATCCCTGTGTTTGTGTGGATTTGCTCTGGTGTCCTGCCATTTTACAAAGACATGTCTGCAGTATTTCTCCCTGGGCCTCTGCTGAAAATTGTTTTTGTTCCGTCAGAAGTAAAATTGACAGGCATTTGAATTTCAGACTTCATATTCTTCAGAAAATACATAGTAACACAATCTTTTATTCTAGCAATTTTCTAAGTTTATAAGATGAATATTTGAAATGTGTCCTTATTTTTGGGACTGTATTACCCCATTATTGGCTTTGCCCAGGTTTTTGTGCTAAGGTTGACAGCTATGGCAATAACTGAATTCAATGAATATGTTTGAGGGCTGTATTCCCTCATTACTGGGTTTGTTCAGGTGTTTTGTGCTAAGAAGTTGACAGCTATGGTGAGAACTGAATTAATTAAATAATAGCCATTTAAGTTTCAGTCTTCCGCTCTTTCACAAAGCAGCTGATTTGGCATAGTGGTATGTTGCTCTGACTGTTTTGCACAGGGACCTTGGCAGTAAAATGTATGGTGGTAGCACAGCATTTTTCTTTCACAAAGCAGGTGCTTTGGCATAGTGGTATGTTGCTCTGACTGTTTTTCACAGGGACATTGGTAGTAAAATGTATCGTGGTAACACAGCAATTTTCTTTCACAAAGCAGCTGATATGGCATAGTGGTATGTTGCTTTGACTCTTTTGTACAGGGACCTTGGCAGTAAAATTTATGGTGGTAACACAGCATTTTATTCTAGCAACTTTCCAAGATTATACAAACAATGTTTAATGTGTCCCTGGTTTTTGGGCTTTTGACCCCCCCAATAAATTTGGCTTTTTCCAGATTTCTTGTGTTATGAAGTTGAGATGCAGTTGAGTATTGAGTAGATTTTACAAGGAGCTGAGAGCTGCAGGTGGAGAGAAGTTTAGTGCTGCTTATGCTAAGTCAGCTTGCATTGTTAATAGCACAACAGGTTGTGTACTTGTTTTTGATGCAGAAGGTTGTTGGTTCTACTCCCACAAGGGGTGAATGCTGCCGTACTGAAAAAGTTAAGATACTAACTATGAGCCTGTTTATCAGTTTGCTATCCATTTCCTATTGCAATATTACTAGCTTATCATTTTTAATGGAATATAGGCAATTTATTCTTCAGGGGCATCAGACACTTTATTTTTCAATGAAACCATGAAATATAAAAGTGTTTGCTAGCAGCAACCTCTTCATTAGTTACAGATGTATTTAATGTGGAATTATTTAGATGACTTTTTTACTTCTTCAGAGATTGTGCATATTTACTGATAATGGTGGACTGTAGAATTGTGCATATTTACTGATAATGGTAGACTGTAGAATTGTGCATATTTTACTGATAATGGTGGATTGTAGAAGTTTGAGTAGACTTTCATGATGGAAATGTTCTGAACTGGGCAGTTTTGTCATTATGAGTGCATGCATTTTGTTTCATTGTTTACTGGAAAGATTTTCTGAATTGGGCAGTTCTGCCACTGGTAAAATGTATTTTTCTTTGAATGTGGGTTTCAATGCTGTTTCAATGAATGTGAGTTTCAAGGGCAGAGAAGTTTTAATGCTAAGTTTGTTTAGCAAATGTCTTAGTGTTTGTGCTGTAAAATGCAAAATAAAACTTTCAAATGAAGTCCAAATCATCATAGAAGTAAATCAGTATGCACATTAGTGTTTATGGTAAATGGAGTGAAATAGCCAAGTAATGGATCATTGGAATGGCTGCAGGGGGAGGCTCCATTCGACCACGATTTTGTGAGGGGGAACGGTGGCAAACTTAAAGACAGCCCCAGCTGAACTATACCTCCTAACTGTCCAGATTTTCAAAGAATGAATAGATTTTTGCTTCTTAATTTTGGTTTGTTCCTCATAAAATTTGTGTTTTTCTGGCAAATCATTTAGGAATTAAGTCACTAAATAATGACACACTGAGTTTCAGACTTCATAACCTTCAGAAAAATGCATGCTAAAGTAAGACCTATTCTATCAACTGTCACAGTTTATACAAGAGCAATTTTTAGTACTGTTTATATGTCCCCCCAATATATTTGGCCTTGTCCAAATTTATTGCATTAACAGGTTGAGAGGTACATGCAAATAAATTACTTTATAGAATTAGGCATAGCTAAACCTTTCAACTGTCCCTGATTTTGGCTCAAAATGTTGCTCTTCCCCCTAATAATCCCTCTGCAAAATAGCAATTTTGGAAGAAAACATGGAGGGTTTACAATTAAGAAATAACTGTAATAATCAGAATTATAGATTACTTTTATTTCAGAAATGCATGTATATTATTTTATTTTGTCAGCTGCTCAAGTTAGCAGTACTAATATTAAAGTGTCCCTTCTTTGACAGGTTCCCAGCTGTATTGTGTGGCTATTTTATATTTTACATCACATTTTTGGTCCATTTTTCATAAAATTGTGGGTTTTTTTGGCAAAATTGTGTTTTTTTTGGCAAATTAGTGACAAATCATTAAAGACTGAAGTTAGAAAATAATGACAGACATTTGAGTTTCAGATTTCATACCATTCAGAAAATTCATACTAATGCAAGACCTATTCTATTATCTTTCTAAGTTTATAAGAGCAATATTTAAAAACTGTCCTTATTTTTGGGCCTTTGTCCCACTTCTTTGTATGGCTTTGTCCAGATTTTTTGCTCTGAGGTTGAGAGGTATGACAAATGTGTCAGGGCCATCACAGTCAGCCAGAGACATTTCAAATTGTGACATACTTGTTGCACCCCACTCCCCCATGTAGTGACTCTGGATGTGTCCAAGCAAGGCAAGGAGCAGTTATGCAGTGTAAATGTGCAGAGTATCCCCCCATCCAAGGTAGACACAAGTACTAGAGTGGCTTTTCATCTTTCCTTGATTTTTGCAGAATGGTTGGGTGTCTGTCATATTTTTGTACTGTTGATTTATGCTTATTACTCAAGGTGCCTGTTGCTCTGTGTTTAAGGAGCAATACTTTAATGACCATCAGGTAAGCTTGGCTGATATCGTAAGATGCAAGTAAGCTTTAATAAGCATACTGTTAAAGAATTGCCAACATTGCAAGCCTTTCTGTTGTCGCCATGTAGAGAATACTTAAAGGACAACTGCGCCCTCAGACTCAAAAAACATATTAATTTCATCATGGTTTGATGTGTCCTACATTTTAATAGCACTCTGAGACTATTTTGAGCTTTTTAGATATTTTTAGATGCAATTTCTGACTCTGACCACATGGGGTCTGGCATATTGAAAAAATTCAGACTGTTTACTCTGCCTCTAAGTATCCCAGAATGCATTATTTGTCTCCAAAAATTGCATCAGATCTGCCACGTTTTGCCTTAAGCTGCTGTCACTTCATTGACTTAACAGGCATTCACTGCAGTCTTAAAATCCCCTACTTTTGGTTAAAATGTTATCCTTTTTCAATGACCACTTAAAACACAAGCAGTGCAAATGCTACAGAACAGAACTGAAAGGTGCATTTTCTAGCTCTTTCATCTTAGAAATGCTAAATTGCTTTCTTTTGTGAAGGCTGAAATCTAGCTCTTCAAGGAATCTCCCCTCCCACTTCACACCTACCTTCTCTAGCTGTCAAAGGCAAGGGTAATTTGACCCATTATCTGCATGTGATTGACAGCTCGTCACAGCAGGTGACCAGAGTAATGTACTGTTTGCTTGTCAGCCTTTTCCTCCTTACAGTGGGAGACTTTTTTTGTTGCACTACTCCTGTCAAATTTAAAACCAAGCTACATAGCACTGGCAATAATCCCTGCTTTGCAAAGCAATCTGCCACTTATTTTCCCTTCCTGTTTAAATAGCTAACAAATGATGCACTATAAACTTGAAATATTTTAGACTTGCATGACAGCACCCACATGCTTTTTGAGTCAATATTTAAAAAAATTATGGTAGTGCATACACACAGACACACACACTGTTTTACTTCTACAATGATTTAGATTTTATTTTTACATTTTATAGCAGTGTACTAACCAAGCAGAGAAATCTGGTTCAAAAGCAAGGATAAATTGATCATGAAATACCTATGAACCTCAGCGCAAGAAATTAGGACAAAGCCATACATAGAAGTGGGACAAAGGCACAAACGGAAAAGCGCAGTCCGGGTCTGAACTGTCTGCAAACAGCTACAGTTAACTTTGAGTATGTGTCTACCTGTTTGAGCCAATATTAATTTTCCCCTGGAGATGCTTTGGCTTCTAAGCAGCCCCCACCCCACCACACACACACACACACACACACACACACACACACACACACACACACACACACACACACACATTCCGCTTTCTCTTATTCCCTTCCGTTAGCAAATAGTATCCGCCATAACTGTGTGTTTGTAAATTTAAACTATGACCACAGTAGCCTACCGATACAAGGTTATCCTGTTTTTCCACCTGAGAAATTAAGAAATGACTTAGTTTCAGAGCAGTCCTTGGTCAATTGTGATTGTTTCTTAACACATACTTGCCTTTGCTTTGTAATTGTTTCCAGCCCCCTCATACGAGCAACTAACAGGGTCTCTACCCACTTTGCTCCCCACCCTGCCCTCCTATTCCCTCCCGCCCCAGGTGGTCCCACCTTTATTGGACTCAAAACCCCTCCCATCTTTCCAACAGCCAACCACAGTGCTAACCCAACACTACCTCCTCCATCTTCCCACTACTATCACACCTCCTCAACTAACATGTACCGGCATACCTTATCTATGCTCACTGCATGCACTCTCCTTGCATATCTTACATCCTACTAAAGCTCCATCATTCCCCCACTCAACCACTACCACTGTACTACTACTCACACCACCACTCATGAATCACCCACACTCAACTCCCCTCCCACCAGCTCAAGAACCATCCCTATGCATCCCCCCCACATATTCTACCAACTATATTACTCAAACATAAAGCAGCCCTACAACTTAACATAGTAACCCTCCCACCATACCTAGTACCCACAGAGCACAATCATGAGGTTTCCCTTATAAACAAACACATTCAAAAACTGACAAAACTAATAATCTCATGCATATCAAAACTAGCCCTAAGTGGAGACATCCACCCCAACCAATTACTGCCCCGTAGCTATTCTCTCTCCACTCTCCAAAATACTAGAGAGACGCATACACTCTCCGGTCTCAGACTACCTCCTTACTAACAACATCCTTTCCAGTACTCAGCATGGTTTCTGACCAAACCATAGCACCACCACTGCCTTACTCTCCTTTACTAACACTATCCTTCAGCATAAAAACAATGGCTATCTCTCCTCTGCTACTTTCCTAGACCTATCTAAAGCAATTGACATGGTCCCACACAAACAACTTATCTCTGTCCTCAATAACCTATCCTTCTCACAATCAGTCACCAACTGGTTTCAGATTTATCTGTCTGACCGCCAACAATCCGTTGTATGGCAGAATGACATCTCCCCAACTACCTGTCTCCATAGGGGTTCCCCAAGGATCCATCCTTGGTCCCCTACTCTTCTCTGTTTACACCAATAACCTAGCCTCTGCCACCAAACATGGCACACTCATACAATATGCAGATGACTCAACCATCATCTGCTTAGCCCGGTCCCTACCGAAACTGCAAAAAGTCACACAGGAAGCCTTTTCCTCTGTTGAAACATGGTTATCCGATGCCCAATTAATACTCAACCCAAAGAGAACTAAACTACTCATCTTCCAACCCACCAAACATACTCAAAACAACTCTGACTTTAACATCACAGCAAAAGACAACACCACTATATACCCAACTGAACACACCAAATTGCTAGGAGTGGAAACAGAAAATAAACTAATATTTGACATTCACATATCCATGACCATAAAAAAGTCCACAAAAAACTAGGAGCATTATACAGAAAAGAGCAATTTCTCACCAAAGCAGCAAAGATTTCAATAGCAAATCCCCACCTTATCTCCACCCTACTTTATGCCTCTCCAATATATACCAACCTAAGGCAATGTGGTCTAAACAAGCTAGAGACCTGCTACAACAAAATCGCCAAATTAAGCCACAGGGCATCCTACCGTAGTCACCACTGTCTCTCACTTGCTGAACTGGGCTGGCTTGAACTCCATCACCTGCTTCAGTGGTATCAACTCTCACTCGCCCACAAACTAGTAAACCATCCACTAAATGTCCCATCCCTCCTGAATCTACTCCAACCCTAATCGCAGCACTAAGATCCAGCAACAAAAATCACTTGCAGATCACTAAAGCCAATAACTCTGCTGGTGAAGCACTATTCTCTTGCGCCATAGCCAAATTATGGAACTCACTCCCACCCACAATTACCTCCGTACCATCATGCACCCACTTCAAAACTTTATTGAAAGCGTAACTAAAAACATGCTGGCTATGCCCTTGCAACTCCCAGTCTAATATCATCCACCCCATCCAACCACTACCTTTCTTTCCACTCCACTAACTACCTTGATTATAGCAAGCTCAGATGCTCATAAGCCTAGTACTTATTATACAGCAGGAACTTCTCATTGTAACATTTGTTAATGTCTGTTATGTACTTCACAGATAAAGATTCTATTTGTCTATTGATGTACTATGTTCTTCATCTGTAAATATGTTGTAAGTAAGTGCTATGTTAAATTGTTAATCATTATAATCCAATGTAACTACTGTCTATTTTACTGTGGAGCTTTTCTCCCGGGCTTACGCTGAAAATAGACCACGCCCAGTCTGACACTCGGTCAACAAATATAAATAAATAAATAAAATAAATAAATAAATAGAAGTAGGATTATTGCTCCTATCAAATTAGGAAAGATTATGAAATAGTAGGTCTTGCATTAGTATGAATTTTCAAAAGGGTATGAAATCTGAAACTTAAATGTCTGTCATTGATTTCATTCTTCAGTCTCTAATGATTTGGCAGCAATTGTCCCAAAAAAAAAAAAATTTGATTCAAAAAGATAATAGCCACACAATACAGCTGGTAACCTGTCAAAGAAGGGCTCCTTTTAATATTAGTGCTACTAACTTGAGCATCTGACAAAATAAAAAAAAACATGCATTTATGAAATGAAAGTTATCCCTAACTGGATTATTACAGTTAATGGTAAACCCTCCATGTTTTCTTCCAAAATAGCAATTTCTGGGGAGGGATTATTAGGGGAAGAGCAACATTTTGAGCCAAGTTCAGGGACAGTTGAGAGGTTGGGATATGCCTAATTCTAAAAAAGCAATTTATTTGCATGTACCTAGCAACCTGTTAATGCAGGAAATCTGGACAAGGCAAAATATATGTGGGAGGACATCAAAACAGTACAAAAAATTGATCTTGTATAAACTGAGAGCTGATCGAATAACAGGTCTTGCTTTAGCATGCATTTTTCTGAAGGTTATGAAGGCAGAAACTCAGTGTCTCATTTAGTGACTTTATTCCGAAAGAATTTGACTGAAAACCACAAAAATTGAGACTAACAATCCAAAAATAAGAAGCCTTGCTTGCAGTCACACACACTCTTGCCCCCTTGCTTGCAGTCACACACACACACACTCTACCCCTTTGCTTGCAGTCACACACACACACTCTTGCCCCTTGCTTGTAGTCACACACGACTCTTGCCCTTGCTTGCAGTCCCCACACTCTTGCCCCCTTGCTTGCAGTCACACACTCTTGCACCCTTGCTTGCAGTCACACACTCTTGCCCCCTTGCTTGCAGTCACACACTCTTGCCCCCTTGATTGCAGTCACACACACACACTATTGCCCCCTTGCTTGCAGTCACACACACATGCACACTACTGCCCCCTTGCTTGCAGTCACACACACACACACACACACACACACTTGCCCCCTTGTGGACACACACACACACACACACACACACACACACACACACACACACACACACACACACACACACTTGCCCCCTTGCGGACACACACACACACACACACACACTTCGACCTTGCTTGCAGTCAGAATCTGGACATTGCAACAGCACTGAAACAGCCATTCAAAGATAACACATGTAGCCAGTGGCAGTCTAAGTTTCACTTCCAGTTAGTGATATTTTAAAATTCTCAGACACTTTGCACACGAGAAATGCACATGTTGTTGAATACACCTTCCTGATCGTATATAATTATATTCCTTGTACAATGCAGTCCAGTTTTAGTGGGTGTTTTATATTTACTGTTTCAAACATTTTTCCTGAAAACAGTGCAACAAAATGCATGCACCAATAATGACAATACTGCCCAATTCTGAATATTTCCATCACAAGTGTAGTCAGACTTCTACAGTCCACCAGTATCTGTACATACGCACAATTTCTGAAGCAGTAAACGTCCTGTAAATAATTCCACATTAAAGCGATCTGTAACTAATGAAGCGGTTGCTGCTAGCTAAAATTAGATGTCATGTCATCAAGTAAGAATGTCATAGTTGCCCTTGTTGAATAATTTACTTATCTTACACAAGAACAATAAGCTGGTAATACTGCAGTAGGGAATGGATGACAATCTTCTTCACCAGAAAGGAGTGCATCATCCACCCCATTTGCAATGCAGTACAGTTTCACAAATGCATCTATGTGAGTAGAAACCACAGCCTTCTGCATCAAAAGCAAACAACCTGTTGTGATATTAGCAAAGCAAGCAGACATAAGCAGCACTAATAATTGTTGCAGCCCTGCATCTCTCAGCTCCCTGTAAAATCTACTCAATCAGTTGTATCTATGAACTTCACAGCACAAGAAATCTTGAAAGAGGCAAAATTTCCCCCTTGCTTGCAGTCACACACACACACACACACTTGGCCCTTGCTTGCAGTCTCACACACATTTGCCCCCTTGTTTGCAGTCTCACACACTTGCCCCCTTGCTTGCAGTCTCACACACACACTTTCCCCCTTGCTTGCAGTCTCACACACACACTTGCCCCCTTGCTTGTAATCTCACACACACACTTGCCCCCTTGCTTGCAGTCACACACACACTTGCCCCCTTGCTTGCAGTCACACACACACTTGCCCCCTTGCTTGCAGTCACACACACACATGCCCCCTTGCTTGCAGTCTCACACACACTTGCCCCCTTGCTTGCAGTCACACACATGCCCCCTTCCTTGCAGTCTCACACACACACAATTGCCCCTTGCTTGCAGTCTCACACACACACAATTGCCCCTTGCTTGCGGTCAAACACACACACACACAATTGCCCCCTTGCTTGCGGTCAAACACACAATTGCCCCTTGCTTTGCGGTGTCACACACAATTGCCCCTTGCTTGCGGTCACACACACTTGCCCCTTGCTTTTAGGTCACATACACACACATTCACACACACACTTGTCGCTTGCTTGCATTCACACACACACACACACACACACACACACACACACACACACACACACACACACACACACTTGCCTTGCTGTATCCTATGGACATTAGAAGGCCTCCAGCTGAAGGCACTACATATGTTACCTGTATTTTTTAGCAAGTTCCTCCTCCTATTTTATTTCTTCTCACTCAGAGTCCCTACCATGATAGTGCTATCCCTGGCCACAAAAAAAATGGTTGCAAGGCATGTACTTCACTACCAGAAAACTGAGATCAGAAAAGCTTACCAGCCTTAGAGATTTTATCAGACTTTGCTTCTCAGTGGCTTGTGTGCTATACTCACTCACAAAATGTTATATTAACAGGCAGAATATCACTTTGCAGACTAACGAAATAGTATTTTGTCTACCAAACTTTATAACAAAGTCAAAAACATATATGCCATGCTGATTCCATTATTTCAATAGGAATTGGCAGCAACTCTCACTCAAGGCATGCTGCTTAGCAGCTTTACAATGACTAAGCTGCTGTGCTTGTACAAGCAGCAAAATTCCTCATTTCCTTTCCCATCTATCTTCTATTTCTCTCTTATTTCCCTTACGTTTTTCATTAATTTAAAAACAAAACAACACGCAGGCTCAAAGAATATGATAGCAACCATGACATTAATCTTACAAGAACCTGCGCTCTATGTGTAACTGAGCATTGTGAAGTGTCTGAGGCTACTTCTAAACTATGGACACATACTGATGGACAAAATGTTGAACCTCTATATTGCCTACATCACTGTATATTTACCTGCTATAATAATCTTACATGGGAACCCAGAAATGCACTTAGCTTAGTTGCATGAAACAAGTACAGCTGCAGAAACCACCCCTGGACTACTACCACTCTCTTGCTGACTATTCATAAGTATGTTTACAGGCTGCAGAATTACTCAATAAATAAGTTTTATGCCTAATGGCTCCAGCGTCCACATTAAAATAATTTCATTACCCAGCTAACGGGGGAAAAAAAAGGTATTATTCAGCTGTGGCAAAGTTTCAAGCAGGTAGCAGGTTTGATGGCACACACACTAAAACGGAGCAAGCACAGTAGCATAACAAATAAAACGGAGCAAACCCAGCAGCATAACCAATAAAACGGATTACTAATATTAAAAAAAAATAAATGAAAAACATGACAAGACCGAAACGCGAAGCTCAACAACAGAAACAAACAGCTGAAAACATTACAAAACATCTGCAGCATACAATCACGAAGTACGAGGCATCAACAAACTAAAGAAAAACAAATACAGCTACAAATACAGCAAGGTTTTTAAAAAAAACACACCAGCAACCACAATCGCGAAGCACAAGGCATCAACTAAAGAAAACCAAATATAGCTACAAATACAGCATAGTTTTTAAAAAACACCAGCAAGCAACTAAAAACACTAGACAGTAATGCAATTACTACAAGCAGCAATACACTTACTTCAGAAGGAAACCCAAAGGCAGCAAGCACAGAAACACAGGCCGACTCAAGAATACAAAAGACGCCAGCATTAAACATAACCAGGGAAATATAAACCCTGGATCAAAATGAAAATAAGTAGGCTAAGCTAAAAATGCAGCTGCGAAAGGAAAGCACGTGGCACCCTTACAAACAGAAAAAGATTAACTCCACTAATGTGCAATTAAAAACTTGGGACGACACAATATAAGGGCTAGGGAGGCATAGAAACAGGGACAGATTACATTTAGGATACACTATTAAGAAGTAATAAGTAATAAGACTTACCTTACTTATGAAGTAGCAAAACGCTGGTGAAGAAGAAGTGCTTCACATGAATAGAGTCGACCAGATTTGCTAACACAGAAAAGGAGTTCCACACAGCACCTAGTCCATTTATTAGGTTAATAGTGGGCTGGGAAAGGCAGTGTTGACATCACAATGTGGGAGGATCACAGGGATTCTGTACAGCATGCAAATAAGGCAGTGTTTACGTCACTTTGGGGGAGGAAACCTCCCAGGACCTTCAGCAAGATCTATGGCAGATGTGACATCATTATTTAAGAGACGACTAGACAGTTTTCATCTTGGTTTTAAAACTGAAAGTCAAACAGTATGGAAAAGTATGAAGCCTAAGCAGTAAAAGAGAATAGTGGATTTTTTTTTAAAGCTGCGGTTATGTTTTTTTGAGGCTGTATCACATAACAGGATTCTTTAGAGAGACATCAGGTAGAGATATTTGATTTGATATCCCGTTGTTTTCCTTTAACTAGATAATGTATAAGCCTTGGGTATTGAAATGCATATGACAGTATTCGTAATAAAGAACAGATTACATTATTTTAAGAAGCTCATTACACTTGGAGACTTCCAGTCATCTCTGCAGGCTTTACCCGTAAACAAAACAGAATGCCAATCGTGCGGTCCATAACCTGCACAGTAATCCTTTTAAGCAATGTACCTTGAGCTTATTTCTTGTTTGCTTTTCATTTTTTACTTTGATCATGTTTTCCCCATGAAACAAGTAGATAGTTGTCAGGCAGCAGGTCTTATTTTGGATAAGAAACATTTTTACAAGTGGGGGCATCAGACATTTCTACTTTCAGCATGTTACTTGGTACTTTAATAAAACTGAATATAAATTATAATTAGAACTGCAGTGCAAGAAGTGGTTTGAGTTGAGTGCTACTTGATTTTGACTGGCATTCCAGTAATGTATTTAAAAACTAATTTATTTTTTCATGCCTCACAACCTTTTTGTTTCCATCTAGATATTAAGTAAGCTGTCATGCACCCAATGCATTGAAATATTTTTATTCTTCTACACCTCATTTTGTCTTCACTGGACTCTCATAATGATGGTTTGGCCCCAAGGCAGTGTATTTAGTTAGTTGTTGTGGTTTTGAGCATAGCTCCTCCCCTTTCTAGCTGACCACACCCCTTCCCATTGGCCCCACCCATTCAGCTGTCTCCTGCAGCTCCCTTTTGATTTGAAGTCACCAGCCGCCACTGGTTTGTTCCCAGGGTCCATCTCTCAGGTTTTTCACCCCCTGTTCTAAAACCAGAAATGTTAATATTTTCTGTTTTCCATGCAGAAAAAAAAAAAAAAGAATGGTTTCACTGTTACGAGTAAAAGGTTGAGAGGAGAGGGTTGGCATTGTAGATGTGCTATAGTACATTTTGAAGAGACTGGCTATATCATTTTATGAGACAAACTACATTATAATTGTTTAAGGCAGAAATTTTGAGAGCCCAAGTGTCCACAAGAACCTCTAAAGTTTAAATACATTCTGAACACCTACATTTAACTAAAAGGCATGTGAAACACTGATTTATGTAAAACAATTATATTTGTACATCAGTTTTTAATAAATAAATAAGTTATCATTTGTTACTAAGTTTTTACTTCTGTTTTTATATCATTTATAATACTTAATTAATTCACTTTGTTGGTGTTTTACTCTTCTCTTCTTCTTTCAGCTGCTCCCATTAGGGGTCACCACAGCGGATCATCTGTTTCCATTTCTTCCTGTCCTCTGCATCTTGCTCTATCACACCAACCAACCTGCATGTCCTCTCTCACCACATCAAAGTGCTGTTTTACAAATCTGAGCATGATGCTTTTTATTTTTAAAGCATTATCATAAAACTATCACTGCCTCTCAAGTTTACTTTTTGGTTAACTAGGTTGAAGTTGTATCAAGTCCTTCAGGAATAAAACTGGACAGTTTTAGTGGTTGACAATATTACTTCTAGGCAACTGAGAAATGACAGTACAACTCCCAACTATATCCATAGTAATGAAGTAAAGAGGCTGACCTCAGTTACAGTTTTGTGACCATTTAATAGATCATTAATATATCACCATTATGACATATTAAGCTGAATTACCAGCAGCATGTAGTGTGTATGTAAATGTGAAATGATTTTAAATATACAGCAAAAGTCTGCCTCTTAAAAGAAATAAGTAGGTATTGGGAAATGTATGAACAAGTACATTGTATCAGATAAAAAGGTTTACTCTGGCCATGCAAATCTGATTACAAGGTGACACCAAGTTCATGTATGAACCAGTGCATTGTATCAGGTAAAAAGGTTTATTTTGGCCATGCGAATCTGATCACAATATGACAACCATTCAATGATATACTATTGGCATTCAGTTTTTGCAGATATTTAGTCCTATTCACATCTAATTACTTCCCAGCTGCCGTCCAAACCCAAAATTCTCAGACCTTACATCTATCAACCAATGGTTTGAAAGTTAACGTGCATAAAAGTTTCCAAAACTAAAGCCAAGTTGGTAGCATTCAAATCAAATTAGTACAATATACATTGGCCATCATGCTGTAATGCATTGTTAACAAACTTGAATTAATTTATCTACTTTAAGTATCTTGAAATCTGAGTGGATTGGATCCTACACAATCTTTCAATTTACATCAAAACACCCTACCAAAAAATCTTGAACTTTGACGTTGCTATTCAATCATAAATCTTATAGAAAGTGTTTACCCGACTCAGAGTATGTTCTCTTTTTAGTCATTGGTATATTCTCTTCTGTTATATTTAATCTGCAAACTATATAAGATTACGCACTGTCTTCTCTTACATTTAATCTAATAACTACATATAAAATAATGCATCACCTCATACTATATTTCATCTACTATGTAAAACTATAATTCCACATGTGCTTTTAATGCCCCTTACCAAATACATCACTGTAAACTATTGACTGACCCTAAGTATCTGTCAGTCATGGGGATTCCAAGATGGCTGCCGACTAATCTAGTCCTTACTCTCTGAGCTCCTCACAGCTATTTAACTTTTGTTTTTTTTTACAACTTTACATCAACCTTTTTCCTCAAATTTTTATACTAAAAGATTTTATAAATCTTTTTCTACGCATTTGGATTATTTTTTCTTCTGGAATTATTATCCTGGGATTTATTTTACCTCAGAACATTCTTGGTCTCTCTGCTGCTGGGACTCCTACTGCTCCAGTCTGTTCCTGGTTCCTGGTATCCTGTTAACTGCATTCCATTTCTGGGCATGGCTACAAAATCTGACTCCATGGAGACTCAGCCTACAAAGGCCAAATATACTTCAATGCTCTCTCCTGAAAAGGATTCAGGTTCAAAAAGACTGAAATCATCTAGACAACCTACAGAAACTTTTAATGTAAGTAATAAAGATTTAAATGGCTCAAATTTCCTTTTAGAAGAACTAAAAATAGCATTAAAACCAATCCAAAGTGCTATACAAAACTTTTCAGAACAGTTTACAGCCTTTAGTAAATCTTTAAAGCAAATAAACGATAGTATTGTTACTATTGAAAATAAAATCTTAGCTTTGGAGGTTAAAACAGACTTATTGGAAAGTGACTTTAAATCTAGAGATAAAACTGTTTCAGATTTACAAGCTAAAATATTGGATCTGGAAGCCAGGAGTAGAAGAAATAACATCATTATTCGTGGTTTACCTGAATCTTATGACAATAAAAACTTGTTATCTGTGACAAAAAATATCTTTGAAACACTGTTAAATTGTGAAGCTTCTTCAAAATCTATAATTGTAGAGAGAGCACACAGAGCACTGCGTACAAAGCAAGATTCTTCCACACCAAGGTTAATTTATACTAAGTTACTAAACTTTCAAGACACTTTCCAGATCCTAGAAACTGCTAAAACAAAGAAACAATTCATATGGAAGTCTCACAAACTATCATTTTCCCAAGATCTTCCTGCACAGATCAAATTAAATAGACAAAAACTATCCCCCTATTGTGCTCACTTGATAAAGAGGGATTAGATTTCGAATGGCATATCCTAATACCTTGTCTTTCACAGCTAATGACAAAAGATTTGTATGTTCAGATCCTAAAGATGCAAAAGACATTTTTCTTAAAACATTTAAAAAGCTTCCTGACACTGTATCTTAATATTCTACTGTTTAAGAACTACAATAAGGTTTGATCTTTTCCTTTCTTTAATATGACAGTATTTGTGTTACATGATTTGTAATTCTGGTGTGACATAATTATATTACCTTAAGAACTTGTCATGTAATTTACACATGATGGATTTGGTGTGACAGTGTGCAGTGACAGGATATATGCTTGTTAGATTTGTGTGGATTAATAGAAGCATTTAAATTCCTGTATTTACTTTTTCTCTTTCTCTCACATATGCTTGCTGTGTAAATAGATAATATGTTAATTTTACTACAAGCTTTGGAGTTACAGCCTTCTGTGTAAGCTAAATGATTTTTGGAGGGAAAAACATTCCATCTCAACATTCTAGCAAGAAAATCTTCCCCTCAGAGTTCCAGCTGATGCTCTGCATGAACATGCGCACACTACAGTCTCTCTGAGATAGATGGTGATGTCATCATTTGTGAGGAAAGAAGGACAGTTTCAAATACACAAGTCTGCTTGTTTTCAACAAGTATTCAATAGCACTAACTTTTTAATAGATCTGGCTATTATTTAAAGTGTTTTCTCTTCATAAATGAAGGTTGTTTTTTAAATTTAAACAGATTCATGTCACATAATATATTCAGTGACTTTTAATGTGTCTGCATGACTTCAAAGCAAGCTGCTACTTTCATAAAGCAGAGTGAAAATGTTTCTGGAAACAAATGAACAGATTAGTTTTATATATTAAAATTCTAAAGGATGTGTAAAGAAATGAACATATTTTCCTATTCAGAATATTTTTTCATACAATATTTTATATTATACTGAAGTGTTTAATTTGACAAATGTTACAAAGTATACCTGTTCATATGAAAGTTTCATGTTCTTTCTATTCTCTGCTCTCTCTCTTCTCAGAGGCTGGATGTGATATTTATGATTAGTAGTTTATGTTTAAGAAAGCCTTTACTTATTTGAAAGGTTTGAAATAACTATCTTTAATATGATTAGCTGAATCTACATGTATATATTTAAGCCCTTAGATTTACTGCATTTAGCTTGCTTGTTTCTGTTTTAATTAGATTTTCAAAATGTTTACTTTAAAAGCCTTGTCTTTTCATGCTGTTTTGCTATGTTACATCTATAGCTTAGAAGAATAGTATGGCTATATAACCTAACAGAGTCATTAGTAAAATATTCAAAAAGTAGATTTAAAATTATATGTATGCACATTGTTGTACATTCAGTCCAATATATATGATGCTGTTTAAGTTACTATTTAATAATATAATTATACTTTATTCATGTATATTAACTAGTGTTAAAACCTTACAGCTTATATTTCATTTTGAATAGTTCCTGTACTATTATTATCTAGTTAATAGATGCATCTCCAGACTGAATTGTTTTTCATTTTGAGATATGGTTGCTTGGTAGTTGTTTTTTGCTTTATTTGAACTATAACTAAATACTCATTCTACAGGTATTAGTGCTTTTATCATACTAATGGTCATGTTGATTAATGAAATTATCACTAAAGTACTAAAGAAGGTTCAGTAGATAGTGCATGACTATTATCTTTAGTTCAGTAATGCTATGCTTATTTACTTATATTATAATGTTACCAGTTGGTTTTGTTATACTTATATATGTTATCTTACATATCTTTCAGTTTTAATTGTATTACTTCTTATGATAGAGTGTTCTAGTTAAGCAGAGTGTGATTTATTTATTATTTACTTGTTTCTCTTTCTCTTGAAATACTTGAGGAAATACATTTAATCACTATAAATTTCAATTTAAGGATAGGAGCTTTAGATTAGTATTAGAAGTAGGGATTAAGCATGTTGGACGACTTGAAATTAGTTAATTTTGTATATATTTTTAGTAGTATTACTCGGACTTTATGTTATGTTAGGCTTCCTTTGAGTAATTTGTATTCTAACCTGAGGTTATTATTATCTATAATTACAATGGTTTTTTCATGTTCTTCTGCTCTTCCTTTATCACAGGGGATTGGTGGGTAGGCACTAGGGTTAGGATAAAGGTTATTATTATACATTTCATGGTTCTTGAAAAACTTTTTTTTTTTCAACAAATGTTATTTGATGACTTGCTTGAATACTTAAAGACTGTTTTTTCTTTTATTTTTTTTCTTCTTCTTTTTAATGTTGTGTTGGATTTGCACCTTGAGTTCACTTTTATAGCATCAATAATGATTATACTTGTAGAATATGCCTGTTGACATAATTTTAGATTCTTGGAATGTTAGAGGCATTCAAGATAAAGCGAAAAAGTCACTATTATTTCATATGATCTTTAAATCACAGGCTAACATTTGTTTTATTCAAGAGACCCATATTTCACGTATTGATTGGAATAAAGAGTTAAAAAAAATGGATCAAAAAGATTATAGCTTCAGGTGACTCATCTAACTCCAGATGTGTAGCTATAATCATTAAACAAAAATTCATTGGGAATATTATTGATAAGAAATTTGATGATGAGGGGAGGTGGTGCTTATTTGCCGGTTCTATTGCTGGTTTGGACAAACCCTTATTAATTTTAAATCTATATGGCCCATGTAATTCACAACATTTGTTCATTTTAAAAATTTACAATATTCTTGCATCCTATAAGGATCATCATATTATAGTGGGTGGTGACTGGAATGCAGTTATAAACCCTGTAATTGATCGTTCCTGCTCCACTGTCACCTATAATCTTCAATCTACTCTGGCTATAAATGATTTGATGACAGAATATAATTTAATAGATCCCCTCCGCACTGTTAAAAATATAAACAAGAATGATATATATACTTATTATTCTAAGTGCTATCATTCGTGGTCCAGATTAGACTTCTTTCTAATTTCAGATTATATTTCAAAATATATTGTGGACTTTACTACAGAACCCAGATTCTTTTCGGATCACTCAAGAATTTCACTAAAATTGAACATAAAACCCAATATCAAAAATAAAACTATGTTTAATAAGTGGACCTTAAATAATAACTTATTGTCAAATGAAGATATTTGCAAACAAGCTTCAGAAATCCTAAATGAAATGGTGAATAGTCTTGAATCATCAGACATTCCTTATGACATACAATGGACTGCATGTAAAGCAAGATTAAGAGGTTTATTTATTAGTAAAGCTGCTTTTTCAAAAACAATACTTTAAGAAAGAGGAATTCTTAAAATCAAAAATTTCTTCGTTGGAAAATCATCTGATTCTGAACTATGCTGCTACTTTAGGAAAACAAATTTTTGATTGTCAGAAAGATTTAATTCTGCTTCACCAAAATAACCTCTCCTTAGCTGAACAAAAGCTACTTGCTTCATATTCAGAGTGGGCCCAGGTTCCATCTAAATTGTTAGCTTAGAATTATTAAAGTTAACTTCAGAAATCCAAATATTACATCTTTATCTTATAATAACAGATTATATAATACTGATGAAGAGATTATTCAACTTTTCACCTCTCTTTACACTGAGTTATATTCAGGTTCTTCTAATTCTGTTAAAGATAATCACTCAAAACTCTTTTTAGACTCTTTGCAGTTCCCTAAACTTAATGATAATCAGCAAAACTACTTTCTACCCCTATATCGGTACAAGAAATCTCGGATTCAATAGATAATCTTAAATTGGGTAAATCTCCGGGACCTGATGGTTTTACTCCAGAATTTTTCAAAACTTTCAAATTGGTAGTTCTTCCCTTTCTATTTAAAGTTTACAATCATATAAGAGTTAATGATATCTCAGTTATTCATTGGAACACATCCAAAACCATTCTAATTCTAAAAATAATAAAGATAAATCTGACCCAGTAAATTATAGACCCATTTCTTTAATTAACGTGGATATTAAGATTCTGTCATCTATTCTGGCTAACAGATTGAAACGGATTTTACCCTCAATTATCTCGTCAGATCAATCAGGTTTTATGTCTCAGAGACATGCTTGGGATAATACTCTATCTTTAGAGACTATACTTCATCTCATTAAGAAAAATCCAAACCCTATATATGCTTTGATTATAGATGCATCAAATGCCTTTGACAGAGTATGTTGGAACTTTCTATTTCAAACTATGTTATGTTTTAATATTCCCTTATTCTTTATAAATTTTTAAAAGTTTTATACAAGAATATGTTTACTAGACTATACATTAATGGTCAATTTTCTGCTGATAAAGATCACTAAAGGAACAAGACAGGGTTGTCCATTGTCCCCTTTTCTTTTCAACATTTACTTAGAACCTTTGCTATTGTTTATTACTCAAAATACTTTTCATAACATCCCTAGAATTCTTAATACTAATATTCATTTCTCTGCTTTTATGGATGATTTAGTAATCTACTTTCAAACTCCATTATCTGATTACAGAAAAATAATGAATTCTATTGATTATTTTTCTTTGGTTTCCAACTATCTTTTAAATTCTACAAAACTCATATTTTTCCCTTAAATCATTTAGCACACAAATCTTTTTGTTTCCAGACGATCATTTTCAGTTTACTTATAATATAAAATATTTAGGAATCAATTTAGAACACAATAATAAATCTTCCTTTCAAAATAATATTAATAAATTATGGAACTCTATATTGTCTGATATGGACAGATGGAAGCATCTAAACCTTTCATTTCTTTCAAGAGTGGCCATTATTAAAATGAATATTCTGCCTAAATTTCTTTACCAATTCTCATCATCTGATCAGATAATTTCAAAAAAATTTTTTGAGTCTGTAAATAAAGCTTTGGCAAAATTCATATGGTTCCCTAAATCTGTTAGAATTTCCTATTCTAGATTGGCATTTTCGAAGGACAAGGGAGGTTTGGGTTTACCTAATCTTTATCTCTATTATTTGATTGTCTCATCCAATAAACTTCTTACTATCTCTAAATTCAATAACACTTCTTAACCAAATCACTCTTTATGGATAAAATTATGGTATAATTATGTCATTTCTAATAATTTAAATCCTGAAGCTATTCCCTTTATCTCTCTGGATAGTTTATTTGTTAAAAATATATCTACAGTATTTAAACAAAAGATTAGAGATTTCCAAACCTTACTCAAAATGTGTAAACTAGAAAAGATCTCACACCATGTTCAGCCAATTCATCTAAACCCAAATATATTATTGGACAATAAACTTTTGAACTTAACAAACTATCCTTTAATTAAAAATCTAAAAGTAGGAGATGTTTTGAAATATCTTGACTTGCCTTTATCTGACTGGCGTAAGTTATTGAAAGTAAACTGGAATTACTCACCAATTCTTACACAACTAAGAGCAATAATTAAAACAAATTTGTATCTCTGGTCCCCATAGACTCACAATTGAAAAACCTTAACACGATTATCAAAATACTTTCATCATCTGATAAAATGCTCTCAAACTCATATAAATTAATTAATTCTTTAATGATGGACCACAACTGTCTTTTATCTAATGTTTGGTTGAATTATAATTCCCAATTGTCAGAATCTCAGAAAGTCCTGGCTATTAGACACACTAAGGAATTTATCCCTTTTAAAAAATTAGCATACACACAATTAATGATTAATAATGATGCCTACTTTACCCCAATCAAATTAAACACATTTAACCCAAATAAGTCCCCTTCGTGTTCATGCTGTTCTCATCCCCAAGCAGACCTCCTTCATATTCTATGGTATTGTCATTTTTCTCACAGATTGTGGACATCTTTGAAAGTCAGACTGCAGAAAATGGGATATCAAAAATCCACGTTGACGTGGAATTTGCTATTCTACATATTCCATTGATTCATCTTTCAAAAGTTGATATTCATGTTATCATTTTTATTTGCTCATTACTAAAACTTTATATAATACAAAATTGGATTGATCGTTCTAAATTAAAATGGGTTACTTTCCAGAAAATGGCTTTTAAATTTATTGATGCTCAAAGATACTTAGGTGGAAGTCCAAAAAAAAAGCTATTAGAAAGGTTGTGTTAGAAAAGGTTCTAAACATATTAAATAGTTAATGTTAATTTTTTTTTTTTTTCTCTCTGGTTGCCTAACTTGTATATAGTGTACATATGGTGTATGTTTTATTTCTAAATAACTTATCAAATCTCATGAAGGTTGTTATCACTAGATGAATCGTTATATGTTCATTTATGCCTTCTTGTTATGTATAATCTTTTAATTGTCTTGCTATTCATATAATTAATAAAAACTTTTTTGAGAAAAAAAAGTATCTGTCAGTCTTTAATAGTTCCATTTTGGTTCTGTCCTGCCTTTAATTTACAGCCTTCTAAATGACAATTTCTGTCAAACACTTGCCACCAATTTGAAAAAAGAAATTAGTAGCCTGGCCTCTTGGCTGTTTCATCACATTACTTCAGAAAATCAGCACCTTTTACACAAAATGAATACTGCTAACGTGGCATTCAGCCTTACTGAAGCCATTGTCTAAAATGAAATTCTGTTCTTCTCCATTCTGACTCTCTGGTATCGCCACATTGTCTAACCTTCTCGAAATCTCTTTTCCCACTCTTCAGGTTCCTGTAACTGCACTGTACATAAATTATATCCTCAATATATGCTATCCCAATATACTGTTTACTAATATTATCTATATATGTTTGCTTACTAATGAGCTGTATCCTCTTAAATCTAGTTATCATATACTGCTACACATTTGTACTTGCTGATGCTGATTGCATTGCTTACTTTCCATTTATCACTGTATGCTGCTGCTGATTTTAATGTATCTGTTGTGCTGAATTCTATCCCTCTACTTCTGTACGTATATTGAACAGATATCTTATCGTCTTAGTAACAGACATATTTGCACTGCATAAGAGTGGTATTGTAGGTTTGGTATCTACTGCTGCTTTTAGACAGGCAGAATAATCCAGAGGGTCTAGGTTCAAGTCCTAGTTCAAGCACACACTTCTTCACTGCTGTGCTTCTGGACATATTCTTGGACCTCTGCCCCCAAAACTTATAACTAATATAGCAGTTCATTTCAACTGTAGTTCAAAATGAGCAGGTGGTTGTGCATCCCCCATCATTTTCTGGTTTACTGCTACAGTTACACAGGTTATGGTTGAAAATGGTCTACTGGGTTAGCCCACCTACCCTGCAACCTTTTGTTTCTAAATAAATCTGAAATTAATTGAAATGAATCAATTCCACTTATGTTATATACTTGGTATGGTGCAAGAATGCTGCAGGCATCTTTTGCATGAGAAATACATGTTCATTTTACTATCTTATGTATAAAACTTATCATCTTATAATTACAAAATGCATTTCAGTAAAAAGCTTTTTAGAATACTCATTTCTCATTTGCAGTTTTATTTTACCACACAAAGCTTTCTTTCTCCTTTCAGACCTCAATGATCTCAGCCTTACTTACTGAGCCAACAAGCCTTCTTTGCCTTTGTCAGTTAAAATAAAGGCACTGTAGCATTTGTAATGAAGAGTTTTCAAAGAAAATAGTTTGGAAACTGCTTTGTATCACTATGGAAATAGTTCCTATCATTCTGTCCTTCATGCTGTGTAACTTTGGTACTTACTACGAGTCCTTTGTAGCTTTATCACATCATACTGTGTGCTGCTTTGTTTTCTACTGTCATGTATTTTAAAACAAATTGAATGTTAAATCATCATTGCACTCCTTGATTTATGTTGATTGTAATATTTTCTTTTTCTTTTGAGACCACTCTTAAGTTTACATACTCCAGTTGTCCTCTTATACTGTGAGGATCCCTGCAAGACTTGTTTGTCAAAAGGTCAGATATGTCTTTTTCATCATTTAGTGTTAAAGGCAACACACACTATTAAATACACATTTTTGTGTATTTTGAATAATTAGTTCAGAACCATTCAATAAGAATATGTATTTCAAGGTATAAATAAATGCCTGGACAATCATTCACTGAATTTGTCGGATATTGAAAATAAGAGTATTTTGCTCACCCGTTAGATATTCATAGTCCTCTTCTCTGAAAAATGGAAGGTGACAGTGCGATTCATGCCTATATGCAAATACAGTAAATGCGAACAAATGGAGATGGTTTTTCACATCTGTGAACCTTGTGAAGAAACGTCCACATAAAGAGTGCAGAGCTGAAACTGTGTAAAACAAGCTGCAAACTTATACAAGAATGTTTATCCTTTACAAATGTATGCTTACTGCTTTTGTTCATAAGTTCCTGACGAAACCTCATCTAGTTTTGTAAATCAGTGGTGACTGGTGAGTGCAAAGTTGTTGTAGTATTGTGAGACTTTACAGCAAGAAGTTGTGTGTATTTGAACTCAGAGCTACTGGCTAGCAACTTATAGCATCTTTGCATAAAGTACTATACTTTGAGGTATTATTTTATGGACACTAGGTTTTGGCTTTTATAACTATGGATAGATGGAGAACAAGAAAGTAAGAAAAGGTGATAGAACAAAGGAAACACACTAGGTTGACATATGAGGGTTGTGTTGGAGTAGGTAGGAGAGAATGCGTAATATTTTTAGTCAGAAAAGATCCACTTTTTTCAAAGATATATATATATATATATATATATATATATATATATATATATATATATATATATATACACACACACACACACACATATATGTAGGTATATATATATATATATATATATATATATATATATATATATATATATATATATACAAGGGAAGATAGGGAAGGGGAATGTGTAGTAAGGGAAAGAAAAATAAGTTATGTCTTACCATAATGTTCCATCTGTGTTGCTCATCTTCTTTCATTCATCACTGATGGGTTCAGTTCCGAGTCCTAGGAACCGAGTCAGCCAATTACCAAGCTTGCACCAGCCAAAAAGTCTCTTGAGCTAAGTCTCTACCCAGAATGCCCTTCTCCCTGTTATCTCAGATCGAGTTTGCTAAGAAAGGAAGTAAAGCTGAGGCCACTTCTATGCAAGTACCCTAGTGCACCACTCAGAGCCAAAGCATCCCCCAGGAGCCTTTGGAGTGGGAAGGAGGGTGGGAAGTGATGAATGAAAGAAGATGAACAAAACAGATGGAACGTTATGGTAAGACTTCTTTATCTGATGTTGTTAATCTTCTTTCCATTCATCACTGATGGGACAGAATCCCAAGCTACCTTGAGGTCCATGGGCGGCCCTTATGGAAGAACATTCCTGAGTACCATTGAACCGAAGGCAGCTCTCCCCCTGGAGACCAGGTCCAATTTGTTATAATTGATAAAGGTATGAGGCTTAGCCCAAGTAGCTGCTGTGCAGATGTCATCCATGGATGCCCTGGAATAGAATGCTATAGAAGTTGCCATATATCTAGTGGAGTGGGCTTTAACTTTTGGCATGGATTCATTATGGAGGGAATAAGTGACACATTTGCAGTCTCTTAGCCATTTTGATAACGTAACCTTGGAAACAGCCTCTCCCATTTTGGGTCCCGAGAAGGAGATGAAAAGCTGTTCAGATTTACAGATAGGTTTGGTCCTATCTAGGTAAAACCTTAATTGTCTATGTACTACTAAGATGTGAAGGCAATACTCTCCTCTATTGACAAAATTCGGAAAGAACACAGGTAGATCAATGGACTGGTTAATAGAGAATTCAGAAACCACTTTGGGAAGAAAGGATTGGTTCGTTCAAAGTGACACTCTGTCTTTATGAAAGACCAGATAGGGCTTCTTGATACACAATGCCTGCAGCTCTGAGACTCTTCTAGGAGAGGTAATGGCTACGAGGAAAAAAAGTTTTCCAAGACAAAAACTTTAGGTCACAAACAGCCGCAGGCTCAAAGGGCTTTTGAATCAAAGACTGGAGGACTAAAGTGAGATTCCATGGTACTACGGGCTAAGAGGAGGTCTGAGATGAGAGGTCCCTTTGAGGAAAGCCTTGCAAAGGTGTAACGAAATAAGAGGGGTACCATCTATACCATTGTGGAAGTTGGAAATTGCCAGTAGATGTATATGAACTGTAGAGGCAGAAGCTCTGTTATCAAAAAAAACTTAGCCAAGTATTGAAGTATTGCAGCAACTGGAGCTGAATACAGGTCTAGCATGTTATCCTTGGACCAAATAGAAAACATTTTCCATTTAGCCTGATATAGCCTTCTGGTGGATGGTTTGTGAGAGGGCAGAATGATGTCTTGAACAGGTGAGGAGAGGTTAGCCTGCCTGGCGACTAACGAAAGTGGAGAAACCAAGCTGTCAGCTTGAGTGGATAGGTTCAGGTGACTCAGCCCTTGGGGTGAGTGAGCAGATCTGGTAGAGGGTCCAGATTCCACGGTGGGAATACTAGGTGAGGCCGAAGAAAGGGGAACCAAACTTGTTGAGGCCAGAATAGGGCTATGAGGATCACCTTGCATCTCAACCAAAGAGCTTTCTTTAGAAATTGTGGTATCAGAGGAATGGGAGGATAGGCGTAGAGAAGTCTCGTGGGCCAATCGTGGATCAGAGCATCCCTTGGTGACTCCCGCTGTGGGGAAACAGGGCAAAGTAGCTGCTGCACATGGTGTTTGATGGGGGGGGCAAAAAGATCACAGCAAGGCTGGCCCCAGTGGCTGAAGATTACAGATGCCATCTTGGGGTTGAGGGACCACTCGTGGGGCATGAGGATGCATCTGCTCAGTTTGTCTGCAATCATGTTGGAGCTCCTCAGGATATGCGTTGCTATCAGAAAGCGGATGGAAGCTATCGCCCATTGCCAGATTCACATGGCTTCTCGACAAAGGAGATAGGATTTGGTTTCTCCTTGCTTGTTGATGTACCAGACCACTGGCATATTGTCTGTTGGACTGCAATTGTCCTGGAGGGGAGAGCAGCATGGAATGCCTGCAACGCTAACAGCACAGCCCTCAGTTTTAGGACATTTATATGCAGGTAGGCCTCCGAGGTGGACTATGTGCCTTGGACAGTCTTTCCCTGAAAATGGCCCCCCGAACCGATCAGGGAAGCATCCATGGTCACAATGGCTGTGGGCTAGGAGGGTTGAAAAGATCTTCATCTGGCCTCATCTACCAAAGCAAGTCCTGCTTGCAAGAGTTGGTTATTAGGAACCATTGACACAGAAGGAACCATTGCACAATTTGCATATGTAGCTTTGCTAGAGGCACTATTGGAATTGATACAGTCATAGAACCCAGAGCTTAGAGAACTTGTCTTGCAGGGGCTAATGTTTGAGAATCACTTGGATTTGAAGCATCAATCGGTGGAATCTGTGAAGAGGGAGTGATACCAGACAGGACTGAGTATTGAACACTGCTCCAATGAACTCTATTTGTTGTTTAGGGATAGGGTTTGATTTCTCCCAATGTATCGTTATTCCCAACAATTTCGCCAGAGAGGGAGTATGTTGCAGGGCAGTTACCATAAGATGCTTGGTGGGAGCAGTGAGGAGCCAGTCATCTAGATACGGAAACACCCGGAATCATTTTAGTCTCAAGTGAACTGTTACCACAGCCATGCATTTCATGAACACTCTGGGAGCTGTAGAGAGACCAAATGGCAGGGCACAGAATTGGTAATGACTAGCTCCTAGCTGGAAGCGAAGCAGACTCCTGGAGAGTTTGGCCATCTTGATGTGGTAATATGCATCCCAAAGATCTATAGAACACATCCAATTGCCATCTCTTAAAAAGGGGAGGATGGACTGAACTGTGTAACCATCCAGAATTTGGTTTGGGCAACAGACTTGTTTAAGCTACTGAGATCCAAAATGGGTTTCCAGTCTTCTGTCTTTTTTGGCACCAAAAAGAATCTCAAGTAAAATCTGGATCTGCGCTGGTCTGGTAGGACTGGTTGGATGACTCATTTTTGAGACAGCTTTATAATTTCTGAAGTTGCTGCTTACCTTTGACTGGGTGGCACGTCGGGAAGTCTTCTTGGAAAATTTGGTTGACAAGAAATGGGAATGGGGTAACCTCTGGTGATGATCTTCTGCACTCAACGATCGGTGGTGATAGAGTGCCAGACAGCTTGGTGCAGAGAGAAATGACCCCTGACTGCTTCCAGGAGTGCTGATAAGGCTGTCCAGAGAAAGAGTCCCTGGAGCCTTGGTTGCTTGGGCCCCCTCTGCCTCTATAGGGGTATCTTCCAGATTTGTTACCCCCTCTGCCTCTGGGAGTATCATCACCACATGTGGCATGGAAAGGACCCTGAGATTTCTTATGCCACATTTTTCCATTCCTCTGATTCCTGGAGAAGGTACATTGAGGGTTGGAAAATCATAGGTCTATGGCAAACAGGGTTTTTCCATCTTGCTCACACCTGGCTAGTGTGTCCTTCACTTTGGAGCCAAAGAAGGATGAAGCTTCGATGGGAGCATTCAGAAAGGAAGACTTGAAGGAGTCCGGGAAGTCACAGATCCACATCCAGACATGACATCTCATAATGCCTGAACCTGCTGCTCTAGCCGCCCCTTCAGTCGCATGTGAAAGCAACCTCATGGATGAGTTAGATATTGATTTCAAGGTTGCTAGCTGCAAGGCCACTTTGTCCCTGACCTTGTCAGACAACTGTCCTGTGAGTGTCCCAGAGAGTTCAGAGATCAAGTCCCTCTGGAGCCTCATAAAATGTGCCAAATAATTCAGGGATCATATAGCAAATATCCCTGATGCAAAAATATGCTTCCCAAATCTGTCCACTAACTGAGACTCCCTGTTTGGTGGGTGAACAGCAGGAGTTTACTCAGCCAAGTCCTTTTTCATGGCCACCGCCACCACCATAGCATCAACTGGTAACCCTTTGGACCAGTGTGGATTTTCAGCAGGAGGGGACAGAATTTTGTCTGGTCTCCAGGGGATCACCTCAATGGAATCAGGGTTCTTCCACAAATGCTGCATGATGAGCTGGATGAGTTCGTCGGCAGGCGAGGTCTCCCAAGAGGTAGATGGATGGGCACGAAAAGCCTGCAGGAAATATGGACCTTTGGACCAGTGTGGATTTTCAGCAGGAGGGGACAGAATTTTGTCTGGTCTCCAGGGGATCACCTCAATGGAATCAGGGTTCTTCCACAAATGCTGCATGATGAGCTGGATGAGTTCGTCGGCAGGTGAGGTCACCCAAGAGGTAGATGGATGGGCACGAAAAGCCTGCAGGAAATATGGACTCTTCAGACAAAGGGTTGGGGGGGCTTCCAGTCAACTCTCTGTTTTAACATTTCCAGGATGTCTCCAAAGGAGATATCATCAGGAGGTGACTGTGGGGACCCTTCACCATCATCATAATCTATGTCTTCCATTAGGGACTCCTCAGGCAAGTCCATGTGCTTCCTCTTGCACGTCTTCTTTCGAGGGGGCTCTCTGAGGAGGACTCGGAAGAGTGGATTCCCTGAACAGGGGTGTCCTGTGGCTTCTCTACCCAGTGTCTTGGGGGGGGTGCTCTGTGACTACTGCGGCTCAGGGTGTGAAAACTGGGTTTTCAACATCATAGGAGGGCTGCCAGAAGCAAGAACCCTCTCCATCGTGCAGAAGGCAGGCCCGCCGGAAGATGGATGGGAGCCTGGAACCGAGAAAGACAACCTCGGGACTGGGGTCACACCCCACTCTGATGGACCTGCCCCCACAGGTGGAGCCTCAAGCAAGATTGGCACAGATGCAGCCATCGGTGCCGAGGAGGGAACGGAGGAGAAAGTCGGCACTGTACCCCGGGCCGACACGCCCATCCCCCAATCTCCAGATTGTGGAAGGACTGGTTCGGCAGGAATAGTAGACCAAAGGGACAAACTCGAGCCAGAGTGAGGTGCACAGTAGGCACCGAGGTGGTGGGTTTCTAGAAGGATGTCTGAACAGAAGGCTTCAGAACCGAGATGTTCGAAGGAGGAGTGTAAGATGGAGTGCATGGATAAGGCAACCCAAGTCGAGCAGGTGGATGGGTTTTAGAAAGTGGTGGAATCGACCTGGCTACCAACAGCTGGTTCACAAGATGGACCACGTTGTGTTCCGAAAGGCTCCTTGTGGATCTAGTGCATACTCCAGACAGGGAGTCACAACGTTCAAGAAATGGGCTATATGCTTGACCCAGAAATGGGTCTACTGAGGGAGAGTATTGGGTCCATGGTGCAATGTCTGCCAGCTCTGAAGTCTCTAGTTTTGAGACCAGAAGCAAAGGGGTCAGATCCAGTGAGGTTGGTACAACACTCGGTGCCGAAGTGGCACTCAGAGCCAAAACAATCAGTTCCAAAATGGAAATCGAAGTCAAAGTAGAAGGTGTGCCCTGAGCTTAAGTAGCTACAGGTGCAGAAGTCAAAATAGGCATTGTAAGATCTATGATCGGTGCTGGAAACAGGGTCTGGCCAATACAGGTGTTGGTATCAAAGGTTTTGAGATGGTCTGAGCCGAGGAAGGCAGAGCCATAAAGGCAGATTTATGCTGTGACATTAACTTAGGGAATTTAGATTTCACAGGTTTGCTCTAATCACCCGATGATGAAGAAGGAACAGAATGGGATCTATTTTTGTCCTTAGAAGGAGGGGTAGAGACCTCCATCACAGAAATGGCCTCTGAGAAGGGAGACTTAAGTAACCCCTTCAGAATGAGTTTATTTTTGCACTCATTAAGAGTGCATTGGCTGAAACTTTGACAAATATCACATGGAGGCTGCACCAAAAGGTGGGCCACTCCCAAACAGTATACACAGTCATCATGCAACTCACTGTTAGGTAACTTGTCCTTACATGAAGTACAATGCTTAAAGCCAGAGGTACCCTTCTTATCTGCCATTTTTGTAGAAAGGACACCGCAACTAACTGTATAATCCAACAATAATGAAGTCACTCAGTTCAAAAACACAAGGAATCACAAGAAAATACTAATATTACAATACACTGTAAATGTGAAGAAAGGGAAAACCTGAAGAGATAAAAACTAACAGGTTAGGCAAGAGAAAGCAATACCAGCTATGGTATTGAAGAAATACCACAAGGGTAAGGGAAAAGGCCATACCAACAATAGTACTTAAGTTTATCATTGGTAAAAAAATGGGTAGAGTGGAGAATATATGATTAGATCAAAGAAGAGATATGAGAAATACTAAAGGCTTAGTAAAATATGAAGATATCCAAAAACTTTTACACAACGATCAAAAAAGATTTTACTTAGCTGAGAGCTCAGCTACAACGTGACTTTATGACTATGCGGCAAATGAGATCTGAGGTAACAGGGAGAAGGGCATTCTGGGTAGAGACTTAGCTTGAGAGTTTTATTGGCTGGCGCGAGCTTGGTAATTGGCCGACTCCAACCCATCAGTGATGAATGGAAAGAAGATTAATAACATCAGATTAACAGTTAAAAAAAGATAAGACTATTGACAGTAATATGCAAAGATGAAAAAACAGACAAGGGTGGCCTCAACAATGGAAAAGGAGACAGACAAAAAGAGGATGGACACAAAAATGATGGTAGTAGAGGGACAAGAGACCACCATCACTCTCACCCTGGTCCAGAGAATCTCACAAAGAGTTTTGTCCAGAAAGTTCTGGGCAGGGAGGCCCTGATGGTCAGGGGATGAAGACATGTGGCTTGGCAGTCAGAGTTGACCAAGTCAGTGACTTGGAGGAGAGTCTAATAAGGGTCCACCTCCTTTCCACATCCTTCTCAACTGCAGCCTTCATTAGCTTCTGAAATTCAAGGTGATGGCTTTTTAGATTGCTCTGCAGTGGGCTTAAAAGTTCCTAAGACAGGCAGGGGATGGTGACCCTTCCTTCACCTGTACTGCTTTCAGCTGTAGTGCCTCAGACTCAGCTGTATTTCTAGAAGGAGATAAAAAAAGGGGAAATAATCATAAATAATGGATTGCAATAGCTATTATTTTCCAGTAATAAATGAGATTGGTATTATTAATGAATAATGCAATTATACCAAATTGTGATCCAATATATTAATCTATATAATATAGTGCTATATATATTGTCATACAGCATTTTATAATGTCATTGCATGACTTTCATATTTTTAAGTATTGCAATGTACCTTTCATTGGTATATTACAATATAGTTTTTATACTGTCATTACTTTTATAAATTTATGTTTATTAATTTTCTGGAGGAGGAGAAGCATTACTTAAAGTGGTTGTGGGACCAACTTCACCTGCCTCTTTTGAAAGAGGTGGCAGTTCAGTTCTATGCCATTCAGTGCTGTAGTAGAAAAAAGGAGAAAGTAGAGTTAATAAAATTCCTTGCATTTGCAGATGTTGAAGTCACCTGCACTGTAATGTATGATTTTTTTGTTTTTGTATTTCCCTATAAGTGGTCACATACTGATGAGTGCAGTACGAAATGCATGTCTGAGCAAGTTGTGTCTCCAGCAACATTTGGGTTACACCGTCTGACTGCAGAGTTCAAACATTAACCCTGTAACTTCACTGAAAATACAAATGTAATAACGAAGACAGTTGTATGCTTTTTCTTCCCTCACTTTCTCCTTACCCGAAATGAAAATGAACTGCACGTGGTATTCATTTTAATGAGCACTGTATGTATTATTTATGATAAGATGTTCATACTTAGAAATGGCACTGTAACAGTATCTGTATTAAATTTATTTTAGATGAATGTTTTAGGTTCATAGGATGATACTAGGCTATTGGCCCAGAGGCTCTTATAAGCCTAGCCAAAAATTTTGCCCATGTTCCCACAAAGTCAGCACCTGTTCCTGCTGTCCAGCAAGGTCACAAGTGGGATCCCAGGGGTGCACATTCTGTTTCCCATCCAGTCGTCCAGGTTCCTTTTAAAGAGGGCTAGTGAGGTACTCTGCTTGACAATGAGAAGTAGTCTATTCCACAGATGGGGAAGTCTTTGGGACACAAATCTATCCCACCAACAAGTTCTGTTAATGTCACAGACCAGGCTGAGGCCTTGCGTGTGGATTGTGCAAGTGGTGCTTGACTTACAGATATGCAGCAACTCCATCAAGGCTGGGTCTGAGACGGCCTTGTATGCCAGACACAGGTCACTTCTGAGCATTCTGTAGGAGACTGAGTAAAGGAACAGGGCTTTTAGCCTATCTGTATAGAAGAGGTGTTTGAGATCCTGAATTTTCCTGATCAGGGACCTCTGTGGTCTCTCCAGCTGCTGCATGTACTTGGCAAGGTACATGCCAAACAGGGCATTGTACTTGATAATGGGTCTGATAAGGGAGGAGTACAGTAATGTTATGACTTCCTTGTTCCTGGATAAAATAACCATACTTATGAGGTAGCCCATGTAGAAAGCCTTCTGTACAATGGAGGCAACATGGTGGTCATAAGTCAGGTTGCTATCAACGTGGGTGCCCAAGTCCCTTATGACTGACTGTGTGCTTAGTACTTTGTTTTTAATGTGATAATTAGTGGGGATGCCATTTTCCCCAAAGGGGATAATAATGCATTTCTTGGCATTCAGTTTGAGGCCATGCTTCTGGCACCAGTCAGTTTGGGTAAGGCCCTTTTGGAGGATGCCCACATTACTAGGGGAATTTAAGACAGCACCCAGCTTGCAGTCATCCGCAAACTTGGTTGGTCACAGGCCACTGGTTTTGGCTTGCACCACACAAAAGTATATCCCAAACAGTAGAGGCCCTAAGATTGATCCTTGGGGTATGCTGCTCTTTATGGATCTACTACTAGAGGTGGCTTCCCATATTTTGACTGGGTGGGTTCTATCAGTGAACCAGTTAGCTACCCATCTGGTGTCATATGGGTTGATGCCTAGCTGGGGAGAGTTTATTGATTATGCACAAGTGGGGAATAGTGTCAAAGGTTTTATCTAGGTCAATGTAGGTGTTGTGTGCTGTCTTTCCCTCATCCATGACTTTGGTGACTTTTTCAAAGACCAAGTTTAACAGACATGATCTCCCTTTGAGAAAACCAAACTGTGTGGGGTCAAGCGTTTGGAGGTTGCCAGTGTTCTTGTTTATAAGGTCCATGATAATGCATTCCATGGCCTTGCAGATCAGGCTAGTTAGGCTGATGGGCCTATAACTGCCTGGGTCAATGGACGCTCCACCTTTGTGTAGAGGGATGGCAGTGGCTGTCCTCCATGCAGCTGGGACAAAGACAATGCTCAGGCTTTGATTGAATAGGGTGCCTAATGTTGCTGAGAGCTCTTGCCTGAGTTCATGTAGGATGCAGCCAGGGATGTTGTCAGGTCCCATGGAGGCTGTATTTTTTGCCTTTGAGAGGGCGTTAATGACCTGAGCCCTGGTGATGAGGGGAGGGGGCAGGTGCTGGGGATGTCCTGATTTACTGATGTGGAGGACAGGGAGGAGTGATGTTTTCACTGAACATGTCTGCAAGCAGGTTGGCTATATCTACAGCATTTGTGTATCTGGTGTTCTTGACTAGCAGTTCAGAGCAGATTTGGCTGTTACCTTTGAGGTTGTGGATAGATGTAAAGAACGCCTTGTAATTATCCTTAGTAGATGTGGCCAATTTGGACTCTAAGTTAGTCTTAGAGAATTTCACCAGTGTACTTATTTGCTTGATCAGACAAAGGAGAGATTGCTTCCAACTTGGCACCTGCTCCTTCTTGGTCCTGGACAGTATTTTCTTTCTTTTATTATAGAGTTTGTTTATTGCTGCTGTCCACCAGACAGGTTTACTCTTCCTTGAGGAAGATGATTTGGTTCTGTCAAGTATTGCTGTGTTCATGCAGAAATGTAGTTTTTTGGTGTACGTTTGGATATTAGTGTTAGTTCAAACTGAAGGGACGGTGGCTGTGAAGTTGCTTATACCTGCTCTCAGGAGGTTGTAGTCAGCTTTGGAAAAGTTTTTTTGTTTGATCCTGGCAAGGGGGAGTCAGGGGAGATAGTGACTTTGAAAGTGATCACTTAGGGTCAGATCTTACCAAGGAGGATGACAATGTAGGAGTGCTACAGTATCTACTCATGTTGGTTAGTACCAGGTCCAGGATATTTTCTCCTCTCGTGGGGGTGTTGACCAGCTGGCCCAATGCATTGGCATGAAGTCAGGGAATCTCAGGTCATTCATGTTTGGGCTAGAATAGGTCTTCCACTCTATGGTTTGGTAGTTAAAGTCACCCAGGATCAGGGTAGAAGGTTGAATCTCAATGGATTCAAGTAAGTCCAGATAGGTGGAGTGGGCATCCTGAGTCATGGTTGGGGGTCTGTAGCTAGCTATGATTTGAATAGTTGTTTTGTCAACAGTTAACTGCATCTGGAGTGTCTCCTGTGCATCATACTGTTTGACCAGACAGTAGGTGTGTATGTCTTTGATAAATAACAAAATGTTTCCATCCATTCCCTGTAAGCAATGGGGGATTCACTTAGTAGACCTCTTCAATACACCTTTGTGTAGCCTCAGAACATTAAGGAGTACTTCTTTTATTTCAACATCTCCTTGTACATTTCCCCTTGTATAACATGGTGCTTTGGTTAATATACTACTGAAGTCGTGATATTATTTAAAACATTTAAAAAATCACTCCTTTACAAATTACACATACTACATCCCTTCACAAAGTCTGCAGTAGATACTAACAAGAGCACCATGTGTTCAGAGGGGAAGGATCAAGAACTACTGAGCTACTTAGTCAAGAATGTTGCTGCTTTGGCAACTTTGCAGTTTGTCAATTTCAGCACAGGGCCACAGGGACATTTGGGTAGGTATGACTGTGGCTGAAATAAATGAGCAAGAATACCAATAAAATAACATTTACACATTCACACACGCACATATATATATATATATATATATATATATATATATATATATATATATATATATATATATATATATATATATTATATGCAGTTTGATTGGACAAACTGCAAGACTGCCATACCAACAACATTCTTTTTTTTAACGTCATTACTGAATTAGCACTTAAAACATAAAAGAACACAAACCATGTTAACTGTTGCAAATATTGTACATTACATATATTTTTTTATATACAGACACACACATATATTATATTCAGTTTGATTGGAGAAACTGCAAAATTGCTATACCAGCAACATTCTTTTTTAACATCATTACTGAATTAGCACTTAAGACATAAAAGAACACAACCCATGTTAACATGTTAACTGTTGCAAATATTATACATTACATATATTTTTATATACAATTATCATCAATCCAATATTATATAAAATTATCAATTTCTGCCTTCCATTAAACCTCACTCCTCCTCCAAAACATTATTCTGCATGTATTGTTCCCACAATTTCCATTTTATTTTATGTAATTTTCTCCTACCCTTTTCTAAAGATCCTACTTCCAGTACTTTTATTTCTGTTACAATATTCACTGCTTTAAATACAATTAGTTTAGACATTGATTATGGTTTCAGTTTTCTAGTCATTGTTTTTTTGGCAGCCATAGAATTAAACTTAACAAGGCTTTACTATGTCTAGGCAATTCAGATCCTGTACCCAGCTCAGAGATATTTCCCTAGTTACATCAATTTGGTCACCCAATATACTCATACTGAGTACTCATTACACTCCCAAAACATATGTCCCCAGTTACTTCTTTCTTCTCCGTCACACCTCCAACATTTGCCATCTACCTGAGGAAAAAATCCTTGGAGTCTGCTTGTGGTATAAAAATACCTATGCAAATACTTCCAAGTAAACATCCTATATCATTTTTTATTTTTTATTTTTTTATTTTTACATTTGTTTACCGGGCTGGTCTGACTGGATATATTTCCATTTTCAGCAGAGGCCCGGGGAGAAAAGCTCCACATAGAGACAAAACACAGTTACGTTATACATAAAAAAAATAAATAAATAAGTAGCAGGTTAAACATGATTCAAGACTACATTACAGAATTCTACATACATACCCTGTAGAGAAAACAATTAAGTTGTAGTTATAGAAATGCAAAATAGAAAGGTTCTGTAACAGTAAAATATTTGTGGCAAGTGTAGAGCACATTCAGGAAATTTCTTTTACATTCAAAATTCTTTAATGGATTGTAATAGATGCTACTTGTAAAAGAAGTAGATTGTTAGGGAAACTTCTCAAAGTGTAGGTAGTACAGAGCGAATAGAAAGAAGGTGTTAAAGAGAGAGAGAAAAAAAAATTGTGGAAGTCACAATTTTTAGTCAGGATTGAAGCATGGGCATAACCAGTGTATTTTAAGGTGTTTTTTCAGCTTTTGTTTAAAGAGAACAGGGGAGGGAATGGAAGTTAGAGCAGTAGGTAGAAGATTCCAATATTTACCAATGGTATTGGAGAATAGGGAGTCACCAGCAATGTTATTAGACTTAGTTAAGGTTACTAGAAGTTTGTTTGAAGAGCGTAATGAATTTAGGTTAGTGTAAGGGGTAAATAGGTTAGAAAGTATAGGTGTGTTATTAGGTTGGTAAAATATCCTATGGACAAAGGTGAGTTGGGAAAGTATCAACATGTTTTTTTAGTTCAAGCCAGTGGAGTTGCTGTAGGTTCAGACAGTTGTGAGTTCTAAACTGGTTCCCAGTAACAAACCTAGCAATACTATTGTAAGTATTAGCCAGTTTAGAGAGATTGTTTTTTCTTTAGGTTAGTGTATATAGGTGAAGCATAGAGAAGAGTGGAAATAAGATGAGAGTGGGCAAGTGTAGCTTTGGCTATAGGAGTTAAGAACATTTTAATTCTGTAAAAGGAGCCCAGTTTTCTATTTACAGTTTTGACAGTATTATTAATGTGGTTATCAAAGGTAAGGTTATTGTCTATAGTGACACCTAGCAGCTTGGTGGTAGAGTCAGGGGATATAAGGGTGCCATTCTTGGATAAGATAGAGAATTGTATTGGGGAGGACCTAATAGTAGGCTTAAAGAGCAAGAGTTTGTTTTTTTTTTAGCATTCAAAAGGAGGCAGCGTTTTAAGAACCATGCCTCAACTGCGTTAAATACATTTTGTGTTAGTGTTTGTAATTCTGAAATGGTTTTAGCAGAACATATGAGTGTAGAATTGTCTGCATATTATATGCATGTAGCTTGAGGTATAGCTACTTGTAGGTTGTTTATGAATAGAAGAGGTCCAAGAATAGAGCCTTGGGGGACACCAAGTGAGACTGGCAGAAGTGATGAGAGTTTGTTATCCCAGAGAACTGCCTGTTTCCTATTGCTGAGGTAGGAAGTGAACCAGTGAATTGCCTTGGGTTCTAAAGAAAGAGATTCTAGGATTTTTATGAGCAGGGGGTGGTTGACAATATCAAAGGCTTTTGACAGGTCTATAAAGAGTGCTGATGAGAGAATATTACTGTTGCGGTTTTTATTGATGAAATCAGTAAAGGAAAGGAGAGCTGTGGTGGTACTATGAAATGGCCTAAAACCATGCTGGCAGTTAGTTAGTATGTTATGTTTAGTTAAGTGACCCATTAACTGATAGTGAATACATTTCTCCATAATTTTTGCTAAGGGTGATAAGAATGCTACAGGCCTGTAATTAGAGTACTCATTAGAGTTGTCTCCTTTATGTAAGGGGATAATGTATGACATTTTCCAGATATCAGGGATGGTTTCTTCACTAATGGTTCTGTTTATAAGGATGGATATGGGATAGGCTACTACATTAGTTGCTTTTTGAAGGTATTCTGATGGCAGCTGATCAGCAGAGGGGGTACAAGGTTTAAGTTTTTGGATAAGTTTTTGGATAAAGGTGGTAGAGATGGGTTGTAATTGGAAAGTAGGCAGATTTGAAGATGTGTGGTTAGGGATGCTAGAATTGTCAATGGTAAGGTGAGAGGCTAGTGAGTTAATGGTATCAGAAAAAAAGGAATTAAAGGCATTGGCAGTTTCATGAGGTGTATTCTTTTCAGACCCAGAGGGGGAGGGTGTAGTAGTCTGGCCTGGGTGAAGTAGTCTGTTTAAGGTTGACCAGAACCTTTGGGGATTGTTGTGATTCATTTGCTGCAGTTTACTATAGTAGTTCATTTTGTCTGTAAGTATGGCTTTTTTGGTACTATTTCTTAAGTGTCTAAAGGTTTGCTGATCAGAGGATGATTTGCTAGCTCTCCACTTTACCCATGATTTGTTTGTAATAGTTTTTGTCTTGTTTCTTTATTAGCCAGGGGGCAGGCTTAGATTTGACTCTAATAGATCGTTTTGGTGCATGCTTATTAAGGATTGTTAAGAATTTGGCATTAAAATATTTAACAGCATCTTCAAGTGGGAGAGTTTTTAGAGGGTTCCAGTTGCAGGCATTTAGTTCAGTTTTAAATAAAAGTAGGTTAAAGTGTTTATTACTTCATGAGATCCTGTAGGTTGGGGTGTTAGTAGTGACACTCTTTGTCTTATGATGTAAGTTAAAGTGTGGTCACTTACATCATCAGGCAAAGTACCTACTAGATAAGTTTGCTGTTGTTTGTTAATAAGAATCCCATCTAATATACTTTCTTTGTTGTTGGGTTTATTGATTCTAGTAGTGGTGTTTATTGTCTGAGTAAAGCCATAAAGATTAATCATCTAGACTTTGTTCCATATATGGGAGTTATATGTATGTCTTCCCATTGTTTCCTTGTGAATTGTTTATCCAATCTCTCTTCTCAATCTTTTCTAACCTCCTCTGATTGATTCCAATAGTTATTTTGCAATATTTTGTAGGCCCTACTAATTATCCCTTTTTAACTTCAACTTATGTTCTAGATTCAACTAAAAACTCTACCAGAGTAGATCTTTCACTTAGGATTCCCCTATTGCTTTCTCTGAAATCAATCTCCAATAGGGAAGACAGTCTCTAGCCTGCAATCCAAATGTCTTGTTGGCCTCTTCCCACTATATCATCTTTCTTTCTCTAGTAATTTGCTCCAAATACCTTGGTACCTTTGCCAGTTTTCTCCAGTAAATTGCAGCCCCATCTTGCCTATTCTCTGTACCCCGTAAATGCAGTCATCCCTACTTCTCCATTCTCATATTGACATAGTTCTTAGAATACTTTCTCCTAGTTTATAAATATATTATGTATGGATGTTGTTATTCTCCTTAAGGGTTTGCATCCAAAATCCCACTCTCTCCTTATTTCTTTAATTTCCCCTGTGCATCATCATTATCCCTTTCCAGTTTGAATTATAGCTTTCTGTTTGTGTTAGGTCATTGAGCCTTAACTGTGTAGCTCTAAAATATCCCTTCAAATTAGGTAATCCTAAACCACCTTGTCCTATTGTAAGGATCAGTTTATCCCACTTGACCCTTGCCTTCTTCCCCTCCCAGATAAATTCATTCAACTCTTTGTTAATTACTGGCCACAACTTTTCCTCTGGTTGATAAAAATACACCTGACCTGTATATAAAACTAAAGGGACTAAAAACATTCTCACTGCTTGCATCTTGCTATCCATATCCATAAATAAAAGCTTTCAGCTTCTCAGTTTTTGTATTATCTTTTTAGTCTCTTCCCACATATCCTTAGCTGCCATAACAGAATCCTTTTTAACCCATACCCCTAAATACTTAATTTTGTCATCATCATCATCATCATTTCCTTTTTTTCCATTTTTCTACATGAGATTGGGGTGTTGTGTTAACTGTCACCATCTCTCTCTCACTTTAATGCTACACTCATGCCTCACTGTCACAGATCTTCTCTCATGTAATCCATCCACTTTTTTGATGGATGCCTGCGTTTCCTCTTTCCTTTATCCTGTCTGTCCCAAATCTTTTTCATCAGATTGTCTTCTGCTTTTCTTCACATGTGCCTGAACCTCTTTGATCGTTTCTACAATTGGAGCTACTTTGGCTTCTGTTCTCATGTCCTCATTTCTTCGTCTGTCCCACAGTGTGCATCCTAGCACCTGTCTCAGGCACTTCATCTCCATTACCTCTAGCTTCCTCAACTGCTCTGCCTTTACTGCCCCAGTTTTTGTACCATACAGCATCACTGGTCACACCACTGTTTTGTACACCTTACTTTTCAGCTTCTTTGGCATTTTTCTGTCATACACTACACCTGAGGCTTTATGCCAGTTGGCTGCAGCCCCTCTGATTCTAGCTTTGACATCTTCATTCATACTTCCCTTCTCCTCAACCACCCCTCCCAGATACTTGAAGCTGTTAATCTGTTCTACTGTTTTCCCTTCTATCTCATTTCTCAGCTTCTTCTGATTTCCTGAATTTGCTGTGAAAAGGGTGAAGGTTAGAGAGAAGACAAACATGCCTACTGGTGAACAAACATTTTGGATGAGTATTATGCTCACCAGCAGACCGAGATCTCAATAGAAAGAGCTACTTTTATCTCAAATAAGATCTCAGCAGCAACACATCATCCCACCAGATTTTCAAGCTATTGGCAGGTTGTGCTGTTCAGCTCTTCTGACACCCCTTAGAGTTTTTTTCTGGTGCTGAATGTGAAGAGACTCTTTGCTAATAAGATTGGCAAGATCAGAGGCTTCATCCCTACTGTATCTCTAGATGAACATAGTCAGATGTCTGAGCTGGGTGATTTGGACTGGTGCCGGTCTGACCAGCTTGACTGCAATAGGCTCAAGAATGTGGTTTCAGTCGTGTCCAACCTGATGTGATCTGAACCCTGTGCCCCATTAGAATGAACAAATCCTATGTCATGACCCCTGATCCATTAATTTCCCACACTGCTCATTTCTCTTCAAGAAGTGGAAATTTCCCTGACATTCTGAAAGAGATTCTGTTGACACCAGTTTAAAAAAAAGAAAGAAAAACAATATACACATATATATATATATATATATATATAAGATCCCAGTATTCTGGAGAATTATCAAACTGGCTCAAACCTTCTCTTCCTAAGCAAGGTTATTCAGAAGGTGGTTTATGCACAAATGTATTCTTGTACAATGTCTTATGACCTGCTTGAACTGTGGCAGTCGGGCTATAGTTATTGGCACAGCACACAGACAAGAGTCATAAGAGTTGTGCGTGATCTCCTGATGGTGAGAGGTCAGAAGAAATGCTCAATCTTTATCCTACTCAGTCTCTCTGCAGCCTTTATTATAATGAATCATGGGATTCTGATCGAGCACCTGACCTGAAAAATGGTTTAAATCAGTCCTTTCTGACTGCACACATCATATGGTATTTTGCTTACATTTGTCAAGCATATACTCCATGGACTGCAGTGTATCACAGGGCTTGATCTTGGCCCTTTTATTATTCAATATATATATATATATGTGCTGTTTCTCAGGGAGATCATATAGATATATGTGCTGTTTCTCAGGGAGATCATTACAAGGAAGGTTATTTCATACCACTCATGCTAATGACAATCAGCTCTACCTTTCCTTTCACCCAAGTTAACAGATTGCAGCACTTTAGAAGACTGCTTGGAGTCTATCCTTGAATGAACATGCACAAACTGAATGAAACTCAACCCATGACCAAGGGACTTCTAGTGCAAGCTCCTGTCTACCTTTGGTGATCTATGGAAGCAATTAGTTGAAATTCTTTCTTGGGTAAGCGATCTGGAAGTAACTCTTGATGACAAGCTGCACTTTCAGGATCAAACATTGTTTATCTAGGACAGGCTTTTTTGACTAATGATCAATGCACTGATGTTATCCTGCTTGGACTACTGTAATGCTCTGTACCTTGGGCTGTCAGACAGTGATCTCTCATGCTTGTAGCAGATACACAACGCTGCAACTAGACAGATAGCTGGTATTCTGATAGCTAATCATATCACACCAGCTCTGCAGGATCTGTTTTGGCTGCCAGTTACAGAGTATTGTGTCTTTAAGATTGTGATGCTTACTTTCCATACCCTGCATGATCTGGGTATTGCTTCATTAGAGGAGCTGTTGAGATGTTATGTTCCCATCAGGTAACTCAGGTCTCCTGTTGTCAGGCTGCTTACAATTCCAGAGGTACACTTTGAAAATTCTGGCAGATCATCTTTCTCATACTTCATCCCTGTCCCCTAAAATAGGCTACATTCCTGGAATAGGGCATGAGTGATGGGGTAACAATCTGAAATGTCATAACCCACTACAGTAAGTCCCAAAACACTGAGACTGAATAGCTGGAAAAAGAAAAAGGACTTGCATATGCCAGGTCCGAGATTGCTATTTCCCTGAATATTTCCTTTTCTCTGAAGTATTACAGTCTCAATAATTGGCATATTTAACTTCAGGGTGTGTTGGTGGCTTGCCCCATCATGGGGGGGGGGTGCAGGTGGTTTTCCCCCATGGAAAAAAGAAGTTTAATGGAGAATGACATTTGAGATTCGTTCTTCTACTGGATTTTCAATATATATTTTTTACTTCGGTTTGTCAGTGCTCTCTGTTACAAGTGCCAATGTTTCAATAAGGAGCTGTGAGATACAGTCCATTTTCTAGATATCCTTGAGGAGAAATTTTCTGTGGAGAAATTGTGTTTATTTTACTTTTGTGGGGTTGGCATAGTGTTTTAAATGACTTTTTACTGTATTTTTCTGTCAAAAAGTAACTTTTGTAGACTGATAGTGTTTACCAGAATTTGCTGCTTATCATCCCTTAGAAAAAGGCACCATTTGTGGCTTGACCATGGACTAGACTACTGGTCCCATGGTCAATTCTTCCAGCCACAAAAAGAAAAAAATGAAGCAAACAGCCTTTGTTACCACAGCAGGCTAGCAACTTGCTTGAGCCGTAGGTGGATGACTATGCTGTGGTTATTTGTTTTATCTCGGACCACACATCTTTTATCCTGGATCCTTCTGATGTAGCACCTACAGCCACTATTAATCACGGATAAGCCACATCCTCTGTGTCTCCGTGGCCAAGAGACAGCTACTCTTGTTCCTGGGAGAAGGACCAGGAAAGTTTTCCTTGTGTATGAATGCTGTACTCATACAAGGTAAAGCTGCTGTTGCCATTAGTAACACAATTGGCCACATTTTTCCTGTCAAAAAGAAACAGAAAACCAATCAAGTATCTACTCCTCAAATTTATTTGGACAGGAGCAGTTTACTGTGTTTGGCTCGTTTAATTCAGGCTATTGATCCTTCTTGTAAAGTAGTTCATAGTAGAAGAAAGAGGGATATGTCTTTTCCCGAAGAGAGTCAAACTTCTGAATCTCAACAAGAAGATGTAGAGACAGATAAGGTTTTTTTCATCATATTTATGATTCAGACTCAGTGGAGAGGTCAGTTTCTCATTCTCTCTGTGGTGGGATTTCTCTTCCTCTGAAACTATTACTAGAAGGTAACAATGTTTTCAGTGGGAGAACATCGACATTTTTCAGTCCCTTATAGTCACTACTCATTGTTTACAGTGTGTGTATGACTCTGTTGATACTTCTTCCAAGGTTATGCCCATTGGTATGGTTTTGAGGAGGTTTGTATGATAGTATTCTCAGAACCTCCCAGATGATGTTAAAAATGTGATTTTAAATTCACCCTTGCAAAGAGATTTAATGTTTGGCCCTTCTGCTGCAGAGGTGATCAAAAAGTGTGTTGAAAGGGGCAAGTTGATCCATTGAATCAACATTTTCAGTCCTCCTTTTCCAAATTTTCCAAATGATTTTCCATCTCCTTATCCAATTTTGGTAAACAGCAGAATAAACAGTCTCATCAAAATAGAGGTAAACAGACATTTAAGAAATGTCAACAGGTTCCAAAAAGAAGTCTTGAGCATTCCAAAACCAAGGACAGTCCAAGAAATCTGAATGACTTCAAGAGACCTTGTCAGCCCTCCCCACAGTGGCTCCTTTTTTTCTTCCAGAAAGTCTGAATCTCCATTTTTCTCTTTGGCAACAGCTAGTTTCAGGCAAATGGGTTCTGGAAATCATTCATCAAGGTTATAGCTGGCATTGGGAAGAAATTCTGCTTTCCAGGGAGTCTTTCCTCAGTGTCCAGATCATACTCTTTTGTTTCAACTGGTTCTTCATCACATGCTGGTCCAATGAGTGATAGAAACTGTTCCTCCTTCTTAGGTGGGGGAAAGGTTTTTATTCAAGGATGTTCCTTAGTGCCAATGAAATAAAATGCAGGGAGACAATTTCTAGATTTTTCTTTCCTAAACCTATTTGTGATGGTGCACAAATTCAAAATGATGTCACTTCATAACCTGTTACCTCTTCTTCTCTTTCAAGTTTCCTGGTAACACTTAGACTTCAAAGGTGTTTATCATCACATCTCTATTCATTCAGATTTCAGACATTTCTTAAGGTTCTGTGTGTTTGGATTACATCATCAGTTCTCTGCCTTACCCTTTGGTCTAGCCAATGCACTAAGAGTGTTCACCAAGTGTCTAGCTCCAGCTATAACTCATTGCAGTCTACAGTGTATCACATTTTGCCATTTTTAGATGACTTGCTTATCTTTGTCTTTTTCACAGTGTCAGAAATCTCTTTCTTGAGTGAGATCGCTTACACAAGCTGGGACTCCAAGAGAATATTCAATAGTCTTTCTCAACTCCTTCACACAGGATTGTGTTTCTGGGATGTCAACAAGAAATCTCAGTTCAAAGTGCTTTTCTTCCACAGGAAAAAAAAATCTACATCTAGATCTATTTCTAAGGTTATCCACTCAAACTTCAGTCACTGTGAGGGCATACCTCAGGAGTTTGAGTACCTTACCGTGATCAAATCACTCAACTCTCTTAACCATCTTTGGTCCCCAGGACTTCTTCAAGTGGCTACATACAATACCACAGCCATGTGGTACATCAACAAGCAAAGAGAAACCAGGTCATTACCCCTTTACAGACTACCCATGTTAACTTGAGATATAGCTTTACTGCACAATCTCACTCTACAGGCATCCTACATTATGTCAGAGTAAAATTGTGTGGTAAACAAGCTTAGCAGGATCAGGGCAGATCCTGAGGAAAGGAAACTAGATCAGGGTGTCTTCCAAGATTTGATCTCTCTGTGGGGATTTCCTCAAGTAGACCTGCTTGCCTCCTCTCTAAACAATAACTGACAAGATTCAGAACCAGGACTCCATGCAAGAAGGCCTGGAAGACTGATGCCTTTTCTTTTCTTCAGATAGGAATGGTCCTGTATGCTTTCCCCACCCTTTTCCACTATATCAAGGGTACTTCTGAAGATTCAGAAGGAATCTCCCAACATCATTGTGGTGACCCCCTTCTGACCCAGGTAACCATGGTTCTCCCTTCTTTGGAAATGACCAAGGGCAATCACGTGTCACAGACTGGATCTACTTCACATAAGAACAGGAATGTTTGATGTACCCTGCCAATAATCAAATTCACTTCACTGCCTGGATGATACGATCTTAATTCCTTTAAGGCACCTCTTTACTGAGGGCATGCAGCATGTAGTAATGCAGGCAAGATAGCCTGCTACTAGAAAATCATACTATTAGCAAATGAAAAAGGTTTTCTAGTTGGTGCCAACAACATACCATCACCCATTCAGGGCTAGTTGTTCTCTGGTTTTACAATATTTGTGCAAGTTACTATCCTACGGCCTTTTCTTATTTCTATATCAAGGTTTATTTATCAGCCATTTCTGCGTGTCTGCCAATGAATTTTCCTCTTTCAATGTAGTCTCATATCAAAATGTTTTTGAAAAGGGCTTTGCATAAGAGGGCTCTAAGAAAACTGGTGGCCGCTCCTAGGGACCTTAATTTTGTATTAGAGAAACTAACACCTGCTCCATTTGAAACAACTAACCTGACTGACTTGAGGTTCTTAACATGGAAAACAGTTTTACTGATTGCTCTGACCTCTGCAAGAAGGATATTGGAGTAGCAAGCTCTTATGGTGAGTCAGTCCTATCTCATTTTCCATAGGGACAAGGTTTCTTTGAGAGCTAACACTTCTTTTATGCCTGAAATGGTATCAGAGTTCACTTTAACCCAAACTGTTCATTTCTCCACTTTATTTCCTGAACATAAAAATGAGAGAAACGATACCCTATAAGTTGGATGCCCATAATCAACTCAGGAACTATCTTGACAGAACTAAATCTTTCAGATCTCCAGATGAATTTTTCATTTACTTTAAAGGTGAGAAGAAGGGACAAACTGTATCAAAACAGATTTCCAAATGGTTGTCTAAGGCTATTACCTTTTGTTTTACTCATCATAACAAAACTATTCCAGACAGGATCAAAGCCCACTCTTTGACGGCCTTGGCTTTATCTGTGACTTTTTTGAAACAGTTGGATTCTAGAAGTTGCTACTTGGCCCTCTGTACATTCTTTTATAAAACACTATAAGCTTGATTCCTTTTCTAGGTCTAGATCAGGCTTTGCTAGGACCATTCTAAATCAAGCCGGACATGAATGATGATGAAACTGGGGAGTGGATTCAATAAGTGAGCGCAGAATTTTAGATGCAGCACCTTAATGACAATAATACCATGCAGATTATTATATTTATAAGGTAGTAGAGAGTGTTCTAAAAACAAAGCCAACAATGGAATGGAGAGGAGATTTTACCAATAGGGATGACTCCAAGCAGGAAGAATAGAAAATAGGCAAGATGGGCTGGAGTTTATTGGAGAAAATTATCAAAAGAACTAAGGGTATTGGGAGAAAATAATTAGGGAGGGAAAGGTAAAGGAGTGAGATTAGGCCAAGCAGAACTTGGGACCACAGGTTAGAGACTGTCTTCCCTTCCAAGGATAGATAGGGTGCAGGTAAAGACAAATGGATAGTGGAATACTAAGTGAAAAACTAGCTCCGGCTGTTTTTAGTTGAGACTAGAATAGAAGTTGTGGTTACAAAAAAAGGATAATTAGTAAAGAATATAAATCAATCAGAAGAGGTTAAAAAGGACTTGGGGAGAGAGAAACTAGAAGGGCAAGTTAGAAAAGAACAGTGGGTGGACATTTGTAAGGCTCACAAGTATGCAATGTAGCCCAAAACATTTAGGATGTTTGCACTGAAGCGTTTACAATAGGTATTTCAATGTTTTTCTCAGGTACATAGCAAATACTGGAGGTGTAGCAGAAATGAGGGGGAGAGAGGTAATTGGGAACATGTTTTTGGGGATGAAACAAGCTGGCAGATTTCACAAATTTCCTACAGGGTACTTTGACACAAATATTGTGGCTGCAAATTATTGTAACTAAAGAAATGGTTGTTTTGAGTTTGGATATACCATCTCCATTGTCTAGACATACTAAGACTTTACTGCGTTTACAACTATTAGCTGCCAAAAATGCAATTTCGAGAAAATGAAAATCTCAACCAACTTATAACTGAGAAATTGAACACTGTAGAGGAGGTAAAAGAACTAAAGGTGGGATATTTAGAAAAGGGAAGGAGCAAATTGCATACAAATAAATCTACATGCAAAATAATGTTCAGGAGGAGTAAAATTTAGCGACGTCAGGAACTGAGCAATTTATGTAATGCTGGAGTAAATGAGAGCTGTTAAAAAGAAAATGTATAAGTATACTGAGTGAAAAAAATGGAAATGTTGTTATGGATTGTCTTCTTTTACTGTATGCATACCCATGTCACTTTAAAAATATATTTAATAAGGATGTTTTAAAACACATTTTTCATAGGCTCTAAGTAACATAGACACATATGACTTACTTTCGCTAGATAATCAAAATACTAATAAAAAGGGGTGCAAAATAAAAATAAGTAACAGGGCCTTCTGTTGAATGGACAGAAGTTACAGAATGCAGTTGCTGATCTTGCAGGCCCAAATACTTGCAGCACAATGTCTTTTGTGGGTACCACATAACACTAGTCTTGCATCTCACTACAAAATCACAGGCATATGACTACATACATTCCCTTTCCACTTTTTATTTTTTTTTGGGGGGGGGGGGACAAATCTTAAACAGTGCAAGGTTTAGGAATTTTGTTTGGATATCCCAAGCAGACTAGAGTGTGATAGGAAAGACAGACATAACTGGGAACATATTTTTGGGAATACAATGACTTGGCAGAGTTTAAAAATTCAAAGAGCATTTCATCAGAAATACTGGAGGAGTATATGGTTATAACTAAGGAAATTGTTCTTTTCAGCTGGAATACAAGATCTGAATTACCAAGACATGGTAAGGCCTTACTAAATTTAATGCTATTGGCTGCCAAAAACAATACTATAAAAAAGGAAATCAAAATCTAAACCAAATGTATTTGAAGTATAGAATATTGTAAAGGAAAAAGAACTGGAGGGGAGATCTTTAGAAAAAGGAAGGAGTAAATTGCAAAGAAAATTGAATTGTTGTGGACAAAACAAGCAGAACAATGCTCAGGATGAGGAGGAGTAAGGTTTAGGGAAATGCAGGAATTGCACAACTTAAGCAATGTTGGAGTTAATGGGAATTGTTAAAAATAAAACATATATGTAAAATACATGAAAATAAAAATGTCTGCTATGGTTTGTTTTCTTTTCTATTACTATATGTGCATCTATGTCTACAGGTACACAAGTCTACAATATAAGAATTTAATGTTGTTGTTGTGTCTTTCGGCTTTTTCCCGGTTAGGGGTCGCCACAGTGGAACTCCGGTCCGCTAATGATTGGCAGTAGATTTTTACGTGCCGAGTTGCCGGCCCTGATGCACAACCTTCAACGAAGGTATGCCCATTCACGCATGTCTCCACACAGAAGACGTTCAAGTTGAGAATCGAACAGGACAATGTCTTACGGTGAGGCGACAACGCTACCGCAGCACCACCACCACAGTCTACAATATAAGAATTTAATAAAGGTGTTTAAAAAACAAATTAGGCTGGCATTCTGGATATCACTGATGCTCACACAAGGCTAAGTTAGATGTGTAATATCCATCAAATGTATATAAATTACTGCAACAAAATGCTATCAAATAAGTGAAAGAAACTCACAAAGCTTTAATACAAAAAAGATACTTTATTTTTTAAAAGTCTTCCTTTCTTTAAGGCATACATTACAAACACCACAAACAGTAAAGCACTAAATGGTACAATGCATTTTAAGGCCCTGTATAGACAGAACTTAAGGCATGACTTTTTGTCTGTGCACCTGCAAAACTATATACATATTACAGTAATATAAAGCTGTACATAACATTGCACACCCCACACAAGGATTTCCCTTTTTGCATACATTTTTGTCCAGGTTGATTTTTGTTTAAAAACAAATTGTGGAAATGAACACAAACCTCTTGCTGGAAGGGAATGTGTTTCAGTACAAATGTAAGTTTGGAAAAAAAATGAAAAGCTGTGATGCCATCATCTGTCTGTGCTTTTCCTAGCTACTACATTAGAAATATTTTCACACATCACACATTTAAACTAAGGTAAAGCAATACAAACTTAAGGAGTGTGACTGCACTGTGGACTCTGACCAAATTTTAACTAGGATTCACAATTTGGAAATAAACTAAATTTTAATCAATTATCTCAAAAATGCCTCCATAAAATTTAGCCTAAATATTGCCAAAATGCGTTTCCGCTAGAATGCCCTCTTTTTTCTATTCCCATTTTTACAGGACAGATTTTTATCTTGGAAGCAAACTGTATTGAAAATCTCTATAAAAATATGAGCACAATTTCGGAGCTGCCTTCACTGCATATGTTTATGCTAAAGCACAGATGCTGCTGCTTCTGACTTGCATTATGCCACATCAAAATTGCTTAAAAAAAGAACCCTTAATCACTACAAAATCAAGTCCCACCTCTAAAATACACATTCTTCCTAAAGAACGCTCATGTTAAACTATTAAAATGCACCTCTGAGACCACTGCTTTCAAGAGCATTTCTATTCTTTTTCCATGTGTTAATGCTACAAAATGCTAAAAAACTACTACATAAACTAATGCCCACATCTCTAGCCATAGACCTCCTACCTAATGACTATCTGAAGTTAGCAGCTGATGCCACCTCCTACCGATCTCTTTATCAATTGATCAATCACAGATCAATATATCCCCAAAATCTGGAAAATCTCCTATGTCATCCCTCTACACAAAGGTGGCACCTCAACAGAACTTTCCAACTATAGACCAATAGCCATTCTATCTCCCTTATCAAAAACCCTAGTAAAAAGCATATGCTTACAGCTCATGAACTATCTAACCAGCTCCTAACATGGTTTCCATCACAAACACAGCACCACTACTGCCCTCATTAGTTTCACTAACTCAGTACATAAACCAACTCAAAAATGAAGGCCAACATGTCTCCTCTATATTTTTAGATATGTCAAAGGCATTCAACTCAGTACCCCACCAAAAGCTCCTCAATGAGCTCTCTTCCCTAAACCTGTCCCACTCAGCACTCTGTTGGTTTCATAATTATCTATCAGATTGTCAGCAAGCTGTAAAGTGGAAAAACGATCTTTCATTCCATTTATCCATTACAGTTGGTGTCGCCCAAGGATCAATTTTTAGGCCCACTTTTCTTCACTGCCTTTACCAACAAGCTTCATAATGCTACTCACCTAGCAACCATAATTAAATACACAATTTCACCCTAATATGAGCTGTATCCTCCCTTCCACAACTACAATAAAAAAAACAAAAATCTTTCTCAGCCACAGAATCCTACCTCTCTAGCTATCAGCTCATCTTACACCCAAACAAAACTAAATTAATGCTCTTCTCTAATAAACAGTCCACTGATCAGCTATCACCCTTTCTCATTTATTCGTCCACAAAAAACATAATTGAACCTCTCTCTCATACCAAACTACTTGGTGTCACCATCGACAGTAGCTTGAGATTTGACAAACACACAGCAAATGTCATCAAAAATACCCACATCAAACTAGGCTCACTCTACAGAGTCAAGCCATTCCTAACCAACTCCACCACACTAGCAATTGCCAGGACCCACCTTCTTTCTTCCCTGCTATATGCCTCTCCAATCTTCACAAACCTTAAAAAATGACCTGTCCAGACTTGGGGCCTGCTGTCACAAAATTTGCTACAAGCTTATCATACAAATCCCACCACTGTGCTGCCCTACACCAACTAAAATAGCTAGAAATACCCAAACTCCTATCCTTAAACCAACTTATAACTGCCCATACCATCATAGACCAACCACACAAATGCCCAGTTCACCAAAATATTATCCAACCCTACTCAAACAATAGAACACTTAGATCTACTGACAAATTTTTGTTAAAGGTCACCAAATCAAATAACAGCTTTGGAGATCCTCTTTATGCCAACATTTCCAAAGCCTGGAACTCCATCCCCAACACATCCTTAACACTCCAAACATCTTCTCAAAGCACGCTTAATTAATAACTGGCTCTGATCATGCACTTCCCCTGTCTGATTGAAGTAGATATCCCTTTATCTCTTCTACATTAACCCTATCACTTATTCAGAGTTCTAATCTCCTCTCTTTTTCTTCTCTTCCACTTTCATCTATTTTCCCACTCTTTTTCCACCCCCACCCTTCTACCATCTCTTCACCTTCGTCTCTTCTCCTTACACCCCCTACTCCCTTCTACTTTTCTGTCTTTATTCTGTCAGGTATACATAAATGGCAGTGTTCAATTAAACTCTACCTAAACTATTACATAAAGATGCTTCTCTTAAATGATGGTGGTTGGTCTTCATGCTTCTGACACTTTTTACCAAGGGTCAATGCCCCTCCTATTGTATTCAAAATACATTAGATGTATTTATAAATTACCTATGCTAGTCATCTTGCTCCTGTCACTTCTCTCCATGAGTATAAGACCAACCTGTAGTATTCAAATTATTAACTGTAAAATCCATATGATGTACTTGCTGTACTCTGACCATGTATATTGCACTGCATCTCATACTTGTGTAATTGGAGCATTTCTCTCTGGGCCTCAACTGAAAATGGGCTACTAGTCAAGTCAGACCTGCCCAGTAAACAAATGTTAAATAAAATAAAATAAAATAAATAAATAAAATAAATGCTGGCAGCACAATAAGCTGATGCTACATAAAAACACAGTTGCAAAGAACGGAAAAAAGTACTAAATAAGCTGTATGAAATCTGAGCTTGCAATATACAGGTACAGAACCTTAACAAGATTCCTAATGAAAAGCATCCAATAACTGTAAAGCTTTTCTTGTGAACTGAAATGTATTGCTGTTAATCTGGCCGGAAGGACTAGGAAGAACAGACTGCAAAAATAATACCACTATCTTCTACTTCTTGAAGAATGTGTTTAATGTCCTCTAGTACTGCTGGCTGAAGGACACAACCTGTTTCATAAATGATAGCTAGAGAACAGACAAAAAAATGTTGGTACCAAGTAAGTATAGGTGAACCTTTACCATGCTAAAATAATTCATTCTAGAGGATTTTTTCAGTCTTTTAATACTGAACTATGCTTCCTGTGGGAGATTGTACCAAAGAAAGAATGAATAAAACGGGAACCAAGACTGATATGTGTAAACTAGTGATTCTAGAGAAGTCTCCTAGTCAATCTGGGACCTGAAAAAAAAACTTACAACATTCTTGAGTTTTAAATTCTACTGTCCAATGAAAAGATAAATGCTTGAAATGAACACAAAAACATTTAATTTTCAAAGCCACATAAAACAATAGCACAAAACATAAGTCAATACTTTTTCAAGAACAGCATCTGCATTCCAAGTAGCTGTGAAGTTTAACTTCAATAAATTATTTTAAGGTAGAAGGAAATAAATACACTTCCACTGTACTTATTTTCTTCAAAATCTTGCAAAATGCTTTGTAGGCATATCTGCAGATTGTTCGACACTACCTATGAAGACGAGCATGAAATTTTGTTTTCAAATGCATCTGCAATAGTTTTTGCATACCTGGTTAATCACCACCATATCTGGCATTAGAGCAGCAGTGTTTTGTGATGATGTGCATTGTTTTTCCAAGCAGTTACTCAAATTTTCAAGGAGTTGTTTTATTACTGTCATCAATACAATCCAGGGGGCATCCTCATTCAGTTTGTTGCACAGAACTATATGCATACCACTATATAGACTGTTACAATACACATGGGAAGTGGGATTTCCTTTGCTTCTCTGATGACTGGCTATGGTACCTTCTGAGGCTTAAAGTGTTGGCACTAGTAACTAAGATATTTTAACATCTCAGCTGTGCTTTTTGATTTCTTTTCATCCCAGTGGTCTATATGTTGAAGAACCTGGGATACTAGCAGACTAAGATAACAAGGAGGAAAACCACAAAACGTTGAATAAAACTGCCATCTAAGGCTGAACAATAATGGCTAACTATCTTCATGACCTTGAAATATATGAGTTAGGATTGCTTAACTGATACAACAACTCAGGGACACAGACCTGATCATGAATACAAATGTCAGGCTATAAAGATTAAAAAAAAACTAGCATGTTTTTTACTTTTATTATTTTCCAGGACTGTTGATTTACCAGTTAGTCTTACTGGAACTGTTAAGTATTAGACTATGGTATTTGGAACTAAGTATATATTTAATATTTGTAATGAGAACAGCTGCTAAGCCAATTGATGTTTTTTTTTCAAGAACACTTTACACCACTGTTTTAGGAAACTGCTTGTAGTGGGAACAGCAATCCTACCCAAAAAGAAACATGCAAGGCACAGCACCCCTTCAATTTGCTAAATGTTTTGAACACTTTTTGATGGTTATTTTATGTTTATGAGGAAGAAGTATCACTACTGCATATATTTTCACAATCGCATCAAACAGAGGAAATAGTGTGGTGATGGTATAAAAGTCGTCCATTAAATGGCTGACTTTTTAAAAGATGCAAGTCTCTTGATTACCATCCATTGCTGTTTTATGGAAGGGCAAAATCAGCCTCCATCTTGCTGCTCTACAGACAAGCAACTGAAAGGAGGGAATTTCAACCACGCAGGCAGATACAGCTATGAAGTCTGTCACATGTCCTTCTAGCCTGTCTACCATAACAGAACACCAATGAGGTATGGAATGATGCAAGCAGGAATGAATTATACTGGCCTGATAAAGCAGCCCAGTATGACACATGGGGGACATTTCATTACTTAAAGGTTTTATTTTTGTTAAACAAAAATAAAACAGCATATGTCCAGGAAGTGCAGGGTGTTTTCTAGTCTTTTACAGATGTTTGCTTTCCTTTTAAAGAAAAGCACAAACAGGAGTACATATAAAATAATGCTTGCAAACTGATGCAACAATTCCCAAGGAACTGTTTTTTGTTGTTTTTATTCTGTTTCCAGCAGAAAAACACAAGACTACTACAAGCAGACAAGATTTTAAAAGGGAATATGAGTAAACACAGGAATTAGGATTGCTATGCATACAAAACAGCTCAGGGATACAGTTAGGGCTCATGAATCCAAATAGACTATAAAGATTGAAAAAAAAAACAGCATATTTGTTACTTTTGCTACCTTCAAGGGCTGTTTTATCAAACAAGTTACAGCATTATCACACAGACATCCCAAAAAGACAGGGAAGTGGTTGAAAAACACAGCTGGACTGATAACTAAGGCTGACAGTATTTACACATTGATTCTGACCGAGGAGTGTTGTAACTAAGCAGCGGAGAAACTCAGAACACTGTCATCGACTTTTGTGGCCAACCAAAAGGATCCATAGTACACTTTATCTAAGATAGCTGCCAAATGGTTATACATTTTTTTTCCTAGTGGAAGGCTTAATGGTCCTGCATAAGACATTGAACATGCCAACATATATGTTTATAATCCAAGAAATGACCATACAAACACAAAAAGAGTACAATATATTGGATATGAAAGGAGAACAGCAATGAACTCAAGAAGCACTGACAGGACTAAGGCAAGAATGAACAAGATCTGACAAGACAGGTACAAGTACATTCTAGCCTGTGTCGTTCTAACCTCAGCAGTTTATAAGCTAGAATGAAGTATACATTCTTACAGAAAGTAATGTAATAAAAATGTCAAACTTGTACTGCATGGGAAAGAAGAAAAATCAGTGCTACAATTCAACATTCACTAGGATACCACAAGAAAAAGGACATTTTTGAGAGCAGTTTCTGACAGAATAGATCCCCAGAAAGCAGGCTGACTAACTGGTGTTCTCCAGACACTATTCCTGTTTTTAATAGTGTCTCTATGGTTGTACAGTATGTAAAATACTTGCTCATTTACATCTAACAGACTACATCTATGGAAAATAAAGTTAAAGAATGAAGAGCATAAATGGCACATTTTTAAGCTTTTGTTGTAAAGGTTGAACTCTTAATAGATACCATATTCTTGAAGCATGGAAGCCAAAACAATGAAGTTCTTATCCATCTTTAGAATGATCCATGGTAAAAGAAATCTAGATCGCTTAACCTCAAGTATGTTTCTAAGTCTTGACTCGACTTCCTGAATAGGGACTCCTGAAAGTGAACTGTACCCTTGAGTTGGTGGACTTACATGTGCTATGGATCGTTGCATATACTAATGAGCTGTTACATAACTAAAGGTTAGAGATGGTTTAAGTATAGTATACAAAAGTTAAAATGGCATTTACTAATTAGTGCAAAGGATTTGGACAAATGCAGTTCCGATGATAAAACATGATTTTTTTTTTTAGAATAGGCTGCAGTCTTTCAGAATCAAAGGTTTTACTCTTCTTGTGTCCATGATAGCCTTCTTAATCTCTTAAATAGGAGCTGCTGGAAAGGATGCACCTATTCTGCATACTCCATTCTCTGTTCTTTGCCAAAACAGCCACCTTCCTAGTAGTGGAAGATCTGAACTTGGAGACAGGTTAAAATAAATGAAAAATACCTTGTAGAATATCAAACTAAGCCATCCAAAAGAGTACAAGTCTTAACAGACAGTGCTGACAAAGGGCTACACAGCCACAAAGTAATGCCTATAATTTAATTCACTGAAAGAGATTTATGAATCCAGCTTCTACCATATAAATCTCTTCAGAAATAAGAAAATGGCTGATTGGATGGAAACAGCCATTTTTACTCAGAATGCTACAAAAGGCTGTGTGCAAAGTATTTTACTTGAAGGTGCAGTGATCCTAAAGTCAGTTATATAAAGTAGTGGAAGTGCAGCCCCCTGCAGAGTAGTGCCAGTGATTCACCTCCCACACAAACAATAAAACACAGTGCAGTAATCTAACGTCTGATTGTGAAACTAGGCAAAGAAACTGGTATTGAGTCACCAGAAATTTAGGCCCAGAAAGATTTATGAAAAAGTGAAAAACAACAAATGCAAAATAAAAATAGTAAACATAAAATAACTACTTATCCACTGTTTTCAGTCACCAAGATGCATCCTTCTACAGCTTACAGAATAAAGTACTGAAGAACTCAATCTAGATTAAAGCCTTACAAGGTAATAGGTGTCATCCGAATGCAAAACATTTCTTCAGCGAAAGGTATTTAATTTGACTAGTTTGACTGTCCTAACCATGAAATTGTGATTTGCTATTCTAAAAGGCCAAAACTCTCCCATTCTAAGCAGAAAAAAGAGCCCTGAAGTACTGACTGATATTTTCAGAACCGTTCAAAAAGTTATTTACTTGCTCACTAAAAATAGGCTGGCATAATAGTTAAGTTGTTTACCTTACAGACACAAGGTGAGGCAGGTGAGTAGGGCATTCCAACACCTGCTACTAAGAATCACTTTAATATGTAAAAGCTTGCAACTGCAACTTCCTTCATGTTTAGATGCCTAGGCTGGCTTTGCAACGTTACCAGTCCCACTGGTAATGGCCTGAAGGACAAAATATTTTACCTCAGCAGCTGAAAGTGACATTAAAGACAAAACAATCCTACAAGGAATGTGAAGTGATTCTTTGCAACTTATTTCTTTTTCTGGCAAAGCAGGTGTTGCAAAAACATGTTTCCCTCATACTGTAAGTTTTTGAAGACTTTTTACTGATAAATCAAGTTGTACTATACTGAATAGACCATTTTCTTTAATAGTGCAAACTATATTCTTACAAGGAATAAGCCAATAACTAAGATGATTCGCAGGCTTTGGAAAATAACATTTGCATTTTTTCAATTTAATGTGTTAGCTGGGTAAATGTGATAATTCATTATTGACCTTTTCCAGCCAAGAAAAAGGTTACAAGAGCAACAGTATATGCAATAGGTACGCATACATGGACAATTTAGAGTAGCTAATTTAAGCAATGCATTTTTGTGAGGTAGAAGAAAGCTGAAGCACCTGGCAGAAACCCATGGAAGCAGGGAAAACATGCAAATACAGTAACTAGAGTTCAGGACATAACCCATGGGTTTGAAGGAACTACGAAACAGAAATTTTCATCGAGAGGCATCACATACATGTGTGTGTGTGTGTGTGTGTATATACACAAGTCAAGCTCGTTATTTCATTAAATATCTGAGACACCACAAGTACATGGAGGGTCAAGTTGAGTGGTTCACAGGACATCAAGATTAGCACTAAAGAACACTTTATGTAGCAATGATGGAGCTGGAAATGAAAGAATAACAACCCCCAGGTTTTAAGCATAGATTATGCTAAAAAACACAGATCCTGTCAGTGTGGGGCACAACAGCTCCAGGCATAACTCAAAGAGAATTCACTTGAGTCAGCAAATGTAACAGCAGCACCAAAGCAAAACAGACAAGTTCCAACAAAATCTAAGCAAAAATGGGACAGACCAAAATGGTTTACAGCTCTACTGGAAAAGATACAAATGGCAATGAATACACTCAAGCCCTAATTACCTGACTTGGACCAATTACAAAACTTGATCTGCCTGTCAGTGGTTGGGGGGATGGACTAGAAACAGATGCAGGGACCATTACTGCAGACAGTCACCCCTTAAAAAAATGCCTCAGAGGTACCACTCATTGTAATGTGACCATTTATCATTAAAAAATGAAACAAACATGCTTGGCATTGCTTGAACTTTTAAAACTATCACTCCTTTTTCTTTGGGTATTTCCACAGTCCTGTTGTATGTGCTCTATGTCTAACAAACAAAATCAGAGTGAAAAATGTTATCTCTTCAAACACAGCCCATCAAGAATCATAAGAAAAGATAAATTGCTACCTGCACAAGAGTCTGAGCAGGCAGCATGCATGCTACTATATAGCAGTGCAAAAAAATGTTTATAACAAAATATACATTCCTTTTACAGTCTGAAAGAAAGCCAAACATCACTGCATTTAAGTAACATAATATTGCATCTTTTCCTGCAAGAGTGATAACTACATGTTCATGTTAAGCTGTAAATGAATTTCAGATGCCTAACAGACAAGTCAGTGTAACACTTTACATACAAGTGGTTCTTGAAGGAAATGAAATTGTAGTATACAGTCAAAGACAGCACTGAGCTCCATCATTGGTACTGAGAGTTGGAAACTAAAGTAGCACACATTTATTTATTTATTTAACATTTGTTTACTGGGAAAGTCCGACTTGGAACTAGCAAAAGTTTCAGCAGAGGGCCAGGGAGAAACACTCCAGATGCATGTCTTTGTAATGTGGGAGGAAAGTGGAGTACCCGGAGGAAACCACATGAATGCAGGGAGGATATGCAGACTCTGCACAAAAGGCACCCCAGCAGAGAACCTCTTGCTGTGAGGCGACAATGCAAACCGCAGCACCAGTGCACCGTCCATATGTATTTTACTTTCCCTTTTATCCATATTAGATTGCTGTGTTATATGCTACACAGAATGGCTAGTGCTATTTCACTGCATTATTTCATAATCACCATTCAAAAAACATATTTTTTTCTAATAATACATTTCTCACACCTTATAATGTTTATGAAGAAAAACAATTCAGGATTCCTACCTTTACAGATGTTTATGTTAAGTTCTGCTTCTTATTTTTCTTAAGTAATATGTCTACACTGAGATGTAAATTTTTAATTCATTTTATACATGTATAAATTCAAAAATGTAAACATTTTTTAAACAATTCAGTCTATTTATTCCTCAGACATGGTTCAATTTGTATAACTCTCAACTTCTTAGTACAAGTATTCTGGACAAAGACAAAAATAATGGGAGATCAAAGGCGTAATATCAGGGGCACATTTTAAATGCTGCCCTTATAAAGCTACTAGGATATAAGATTTTGCATTAGCATGCATTTGATGAAATGTGAAACATGTCTATCACCACTTATTGACTTTAATAATCAGTGATTTGCCAGAAAACCCTCAACTTTTGTGAGGAATAGACTAAAAATATGAGAAGAAAACTTGGGCATTCTTCAAACTTCTGGACAGTTGAGAGGTATGTTCGTATGAATTTAGTTTTGTACTCTGCTTTCTTAAGAAATATTATAAATTGCTTTCTCAAGTTAAAAAGGCACATTTATGAGCTAGTATATTGCTGAAGCCTAATCTGTCACAGAAAACATAAGGTACTAGGAAAGGTTGACCTCAAAGCCTGCTCAATGCACAGGGAAACATTTACTGCTACTTAAACGGCTATAATCACAGATTAAGGGTTCACTAGATCCTGCAAATTTGTTGCAAGAAATGTCAAACAAGGCTCCAACAGATTTTGTTAACTTATGGGAAGCAAACAAAATTGTTTTATTCTGCTGCATAGCATGAAGTCATAAGGAAACTTGCTTAATGGCATATATAACTTATAGCAATATTATTCATCAATCGCAAGGTCAGCTGTCATATGGGTGGCACAGTGGTGCAGCGGTTAACTTTGTCGCCTCACAGCAAGAGGTTCTCCGGTTCGATTTTCGGCTGGGGTGCCTTCTGTGCGGAGTTTGCATGTTCTCCCGGCATTTGAGTGGGTTTCCTCCAGGTACTCCCGTTTCTTCCTACAATCCAAAGACATGCATCTGGAGCATTTCTCCCCGGGCCTCCTGAAAATAGGCTCAGTCCTAGTCTGACTTTCCTGGTCAACAAACGATAGATAGATAGATAAATAAATAACACGACTGCTAGTAATATTCTTCAGTTATGCATGACTGGAAACAATCTGAACTGGTAATGTGTTTCAATAATTAGTCTTAACTCTTATCAAGACCCGTAACTGTCATTTGCTTTCAGACAAAGGAAATGCTAATCATTGCACACTATTTACTGATAAATATTCTGTCCTACAGAGCTAATGGTAGCAGTCATCAACAGCAAAAGCAGAGATCATGGAACTTCCTGCAAGCCACCTTGCTTAGATGGATCTTGTTATTAAAAGCTCAAAGTACTCTAAATCATGATGTCAACATCTTTCTGAAAAAACTCTCCTCAGAGTTAAAGAGCAAAAAAACAAAAGGTTCCCCCTAAATTGAACCAAACCACTTGCTACAACAAGCAGCTTACTACATTCCAAATACCATTTTCTGCCAGGAATACAAAGGAGAATCAACAATCATTTCTGAATGCCATTACTGCCTTTAGCAAGCATGGAGCTCTGAAGTGCTTCAGCCCGGACTGATGACTGTAAATGCAGTACCAGCAGTCAGAAACTGAATAATCACCAACCGATCGGCATCTGCTGATCCTGCCCTGACACCTTGTACTGCCTCCTACACTACACTCTAGCTATGCATATGATGTTATAAACTACATGAAGGACTACCATCAGATTACTAATCAGAACCAATTTGTTAACAATGTCAGAAATAAAATTACTGAAATCCACTTAGAGGCTGCATTAACAGCTGACATTATGACCTGCTCATACTGTTTTGTAGCATATGGAGCTTCCATTACTGGGTGCCATTCCTGGTTGACAGCGCTATGATGCACTGAATCTTATCTTAGCAACTTAATTGTCTCCTTACTTTGCTGAGACATATTATATGTCCAGCTACATTTCTGAGGTTCTCTAGTTTTCCAACATAAGAGAGAATGGAAGTTATGACTCCTGTCATTCTTTACCATTTTCTGGCTTTGCTGCTGTCTTGTTTGTTTTACTACGGCTGTTCCAATTGAGTGCTGGTCATAGATTGGACAGAAGATTTCCAGAGTTTAACTGGCATTCTTTTTTCTGTGCATCTGCGTTGACTTTTATTCAAAGATTTCTAAGTATAGCTGTGTGAAGCCACATTCACATATTCCTTTATTTGGCTTGCATTACTCTAAAATAATCATTGACTAAGATCAATGCAAATTCCATACTGCAGCTGATCTAACTCTATAAACATAGTTCCCAAACATTTACTTCTGGAATATGAGACACAGCCAAATATAAAAAAAGAACAAATATGCCTAATGGCTGAAATGCCTTAGAAATTTTAATAGGCATCAAACAGGAAAGTAAGACAGAACATGTCTCAACCTGCTCAAAGAGTCTGCCACTAGACTGTGTTCCATGGGAAAGTAAACAGCCTGAAGAGACACTTGATACTGGACAGCTAGATCCCACACTTAAAGAGCTAGTTTGCAAAGATGGGACATTGTAACCCCTTGCTTGCTGACATACCACATCAATGTGGTATTGCCTGTGAAAATATTGAGGGGCTCGGGGGAAAAAAAATGGAATGAAAAGCCTGAACAGCTAGAAGCAGAGCCCTCATCTCCTTTACACTGATGTAGTCCGACCCTCGGATGAGGAGGCCAGAGATCCTAAACCTTAAGACAGCCAAAGGAGGCCCCTCATCATCTGTCTACAGGCATCTGTAAACAGGTTTTAATTCAGTACTGAATCTGAAAAAGAAGCCCCAGGATGAGAGAAAGTTGCTGAATTTACCACTGACGCTTGTGCTTGAGACAAGGAAGGGAGGGGACTGAAAAGTCCAGGGGGTGGCAGTGTTGGAAGCTACACTGACTTGAGGTACCACTCTAGCTTTCTCATGTGGAGCCTGGCGAAAGGAAGCATGGGAATGGTGAAAGTCATGAACCTGAGGACCCTGAGAAGGTCTCTGACCATGATTAAAGCCAGAGGAAGCAGAGACTAGGAAAAGGCAGTAAGAGACATGGCCTTGGGCAGGCAGAGATGTCAGCATTGGGATGGTCTGAAGCCTGCAACCAAGGAAAATATGATCCTGAGATGTCAGAGCTAATTTCTGGAAGTTTATGGTGAACCCCAGACTCTGCAATACGGAAATAGTACATTGGAGATCCTGAAGTAGAGCATCAGGGGAAGAAACTTGAATGAGCAAATTAGCTAGATAGGGAAAGATCTGAACTCCTCTCATCCTACAAAAGGCAACGGCAAGAGCGAGGCATTTGGTGAATACCCATGAAGCAATACAGAGGCCAAACAGAAAATCAGAGAACTTAAAATACAAGGAATAAACAGAGAAACTTAAAAATTTCCTTTAAAGGGAATGGATGGGAATATGAAGATATGCACTCTTGAGATCCACAGAGACAAGGCAGGCCTGGGATAGAAGAAGGGGAAAGAATCTGAAGAGACAACATTCAAAAGAAAAGAATTTTGAAAAAGTTGTTGAGCTGGAAAAGATCCAGAACTGTTCTCCAAGTGCCTCCTCGCTTGGATCCAAGAACATTCTGGAACAACCCCCCCATCTAGGCAGGAGGCACAACTTGAAAGGTGCCCTGGACCAAAAGAGAATACAGCACCTCTGGAAAAAGAGGAAGTTGTTTCCGAGGAGGTTGAAGGATGTCCAAAAAGGGAGGAAGAGGTTTCCAAACCAAGAAATATCCCCAGTGGATAATGTCTAAAAACTCAAGAGTCTGTTGTGATTTTTAACCAATATGGAAAAGACAGAGGGAAAGACAGAGGGATAAGGGAACCTGGCCAAGGGAAGGGGGAAGCAAACTGTCAAATGGAACACAGCTTATCCTGAAAAGCAGGTTTCTGGGAAGTAGGGGTTTCAGCAGACTTAGCAGGAGGCAAGTGTTTAGAACTCCCTTTTTCCCCTTAGGTGAAGAGCAAGACTGCTTGCAAATAAACTCAGAAATAGCAGAAACAAAATATGTTTTAACTTCTGCAAGGCTTTACTCTTATCCTGTAGAGACTTAAAAAGGTCAGCAGCAGAAGCACCAAAAAGATTTTTATTATCCAAAGGAGCATTCGACAATTTGGCCTTAATGTCATCAGGCAGAGCCTGAAGATGAAGCCAAGAGTAACACCTTTTAAAAGAACCAAAGGCAGAAGCCCTGGAGGAGGCTTCAGCTGCAACATGGTTGCACTTGATAGAGTGGTGAGCAACTTGAGAGGCAGAGCCTAACAGGGAAAGGGCAGAAGCCTTCCCCTCAGAGTCAGGAAGGCCAAAAACCACTTTGGAAACATGAAAAAGGTGGCCAAAACATATCTGTTCATATGAGTCTGGTAGCTGATAGCCCAAAAGGATAATGTGGCAGCAGTATAAACCTTTTTGCCCAACCTTGCCATGGCCCTACTATCCTTATCTGAAGGAAGCAACTTGGTAAAGGGCAACAGCTTGGAGGACTTGTTAGAAGAGACAGGCACTACAGAAGGATCATCAGAAAGGCATTTATAAAGACATTTACATTCATCAGGCACCTTGCAAAATCTACCAGGTTTCTTGGGAGGAGGAGCATGAGAATCAAGGGCCACAGAAGCTGCAGGAAAGGTATCCAAGATGGCAGTCAGAAGAGGGGGAACAGCTGATGATTAGGAAACTCCATCGGAAGAAACTGATAATATCCTTTCTGAATATCAGGGACTTGAGAACAGTCCTACTTAAACTCCATCATATGGGCAACAGTATCCCCAAAGGGAATGCCACCCAAGAGGAATATGGACAAATGGAATCCTATTCCTCTGAACCGTATTCCAAGGGGGAAGGGATTTGAGAAGTGTAAGCCAAGGATTCTTCCCCAGAGTCCAAATTCTCATTGAAAGAGTCCAATTCTCTTGGTCGTTTTAGAGGAATGAAAAACTGGGGGGGGGGGCAGACAAAGACACCCCTTGAGGAGGCTTTAAAGCCATTAAAGCATTAAATAACCCCAAAGAAACATTCTGCCATTCAAGTTGGGGATCCTTAATTACAAAGGAAATATGTATGGTTTTCATTTTCTTTTTCTGTGGGGTGTCTGCACGAAACACCCTAAGAGGGCCAGACCCCTGGCAACACTCAATAAGAGTAGTACAACTCTCATCTCAAGCTAAGATCACTGAAATTCTCTTGGTCCTTTAGATATAATTAGCCGATGTTTCCCTTCAACAGAAGCAAACATTTGAGAAGCCTCTGAGGATGTGCGAGAAGTCAGAGGAATCCAAGGCAACCACAGGCTGATCCTCTGGGCTTTCACTAGCCTTGAGAGAGATGTTCGGAGGAGACTAGACAGCAGCTGTAGCAGACCTAAGTTTTTTCTCCTTTTTCTTGGCAGATGGTAGACCCTTCAGACAGGAAAACTCTGACATAGTGCCTTGAGCCAACAGTTTAAGACACTGGTTTTCAAGGTAAATAGATAAAGAGGAAAGATGGCTAAGTAGGGTCTTTGGGACAAAAGCTTGGCAGACAGAACACTGTGTATGGATTTGTGAAGCACCCAAACAGAAAAGACACTGGTCGTGATGGTCTTTATGGAGAATCTGCCTCCTACACTGACATTTTCCCTTTTTGGATGGCATGAACCTGACAGCACTAAATAAAAAGAAAGAGAAGAAGAAACCCCAACGAGGCACTTATCTTTAACTGGGCTCGGTAACCAGCACAGCAATAGGGCATTCAGACTGATGTTCACTGATGTTATTTGGACTGGCAGCAAAGAAGTTCTAAGTGTGTGCATTCATACATTACCTTTACGCCCCATGCCTTGCCCTTTGAGCATGTGTGTGCGACATACAGTGCCTGTAGGTAGTAAAGGCTTTGGTATACTGTCCGGATGTTGGGCTATCCTTGGAAGGAGAGCCCTTCAATTATGAATACTGCAACAGTGATATGAAGAACATCCACAATGACACTATTTAAAAAAAGGGATGAGGGATCTCCTTAGACAGGACTAGTGCAACCAAGTCCATGAAAGGTAGAATATCTCCATAAATTCTGAACAGAAATGACCATTGTACAAAGCAATTGAAAAATATGTAGCATCTGAGGCATACCAAAGGAAGAGACCCAAAAGAAAAACTTTGCTCTCCTCCCTGGCTTTCAAAGTACATCTGCATAAACAGAATGTTAAGGACTATGCCTGTAAAACTACAGTACAAATATATTCCCCTGATCAAAAGAGCCTCAGACTTTAAAGACATGTTGTGCATTGGGAAGCAAAACATCTGGATAGTTCACAGTCCTACTCAAGAGCTTGTAATGATATGAATGTACAACTCTCCCAGCAAACTTAGCCATCAGTCTTCCTCCATGCAAAAAATTGGCCTTGGAGACCAACGACAAAGACAGGATGGGTAATGAAGGGAAATCATTAAGGGGCAGACTAGAAGAATTCTTTGAAATAATCTGTAATGTAATAATCTCCACAATGCAGTAAATTCTGACTTACAAAACAGTGTACAGTACAACAGGAATACAGGTGGAAAGGAAGAAAACAAAAAATGAACTTCCATAATCAAGGCTTAAATATCAAAAGGGAGTAAGTCAGTTCAGATACTGAGACTTTAAAATGTGCCTGTACTGCACTGAGTCAGATGTATGACAAATCAGTTCACAACAAAACCATAGATTTTTGGAAAATAGACTTTCTGCTTTTGCACAACCATTTATCAGGCTGACTCAAAACCTTCATCAGTGAACAGCCAGCTCAAATGGTATACAAGGCTAGGTCATGGCAATGACCCAGGTGACCAGACTTTGGTTACTGGCTTGGGCACCTGCTGGAGCTGAAGCAAGGAGGATAGACATGCCTATTCTGGAAAGAGGCGAGTAATCTGGGTCACAAGATGCCACAGTACTCCTTAAGGGAGGGGTGGGAGACAAAAAAATGACCTTGAGATGTGAAAGAAATTCACACATGGTAGCATTCATTGCAGGTGCGTTAAAGCAAGCACCTGCATGGGGCAAACATTGTGGTCCCCGCACTGAGACAGGTCACACACACCCTACCCAGGAAAGGGGTTAGGCCATAACAAAGAAGAAACATGACAGCTGTCTGGATCATAGCTCCTGTGGCCAGCTCTCACCCAAACAGAAGCATGCAGGCCAGAACAGAAATGGGAGAGCTAATCATTGGCAAGCAACAGGGAAAACGTATACAGAAAAATAATTAATTAGAGGAAAGGCATTATAAAGAGGAAAAAAATGTGTGTGTTTCAGTGAAGTTTGAGAACTTTATATCCTCATTAGGTCCTTGCTGGAACAGTAGCCATAACATTCTCCTCTTTGTAAATATGCCTTGGCAGTCAAAAGATTCCAATCAGCAAAAGAAGGGAAAGTGATCATGAAACCAATGTAGATGCTCAAGTCTTTCCATACCATCTGGGATACGCAAGTAGTAGTTAATCCATGTCAAATGAATTCCACAAAAATGCACTAAGGCTAAGCCAGATCCTTCCTTACTCAAATCCCTCTGGAAACAGGGGATCCAAACTAGGTTTTCATGAAAGGTTGGAGGCTCCCAAATGAAAACTTGTATCAAAGTTACCAAATGAACCACCAGTTCAATAGTGGGTTAATTACTAAAGAGAACAACCCCACTGTAGAAAAACAATGGAAGAGATGAAGGTGAAAATTAAAATTTTGCCCAATAAATATCCAAAATATGAGCAATGCAACACAGACTGAAGGGTTATCTGCTACCTGGGGCAGAAAACAGGAAGACCAGTGCCTCTTTCCTGTACATACAATTGGTTATCCAGAGGAGCATCAAGACAACTCCAATATCCACTGACGGGGTCTTTCAAGGAAGGGAAGGGGAAAATAATCCCAAAAAGCATAAAAACAGGACTTTTTATCAGTAAAATAGATGCATTGCTATCCTTTAGCCCAGTCATGACTTGAACTCCATTTGCTCTATCCCTCATGGAGGAAAGGAAAGATGCCACTGGCATATATTATCCTGCTTTCAACACCACTACAAGTGGTCTCATTTGAAGAGCAAGGGAGCCCCTCCCCAAGCAAAACTTAACAAAAAGACCAGGTGCTGAAGATGAGGCCAAGAGTTAAAGCCCCCTCTCTTTTGGTTATTTTTTTCTGCGGACCTACCTCGCAGAAAAGTATATTAAACAACTACTCAGACTTGGTCATCATCTTGTACAATGAACTTAAATTAAAATATCAAAAAGAGGTTGTTAAAAGTTACTGAAGAAATCATGACTCTTACTAGAAGTTATTTTCTATGACAATAAAATAGCACAGCACTAGTTTAGACCATCCATTTTTAAGCCATCAAGAAGAAACTGGGTGACTAATGGGTCTGGTTTCTCCTCACTAGACGTTTTAATGACAGTGGTAATATGGAATTTCCAACAGCAAGGTAAAACCCAACTAAGAACTGCTGGATAAATCTTAGATGAAGAGAGTACCACCTATTAGGAAGATGTTCAAATGGAGAGAAAGGACCTCCTAGCTAAAAATGTTCTGATTATCTTCCTAATTTGGACCCAATAAAGAAGTAAAGAAAAAGCATAGGTTGATACTGCTTATCTAATAACTAACAGAAACATATAACTGGGGTTATAATAAGAAAACATTTGTACTCACCTTTTGGAATTTGTTGTGCTCCCCACAGTTCTACATATTGGTTTAGTACCCAACATTAAAAATTAAATAAAACACTTCTGATAGACGTTTGTATATTTTTTTTTGTTTTGTTTTCACTGGGTTTTCTGGTTTCTTTACACATTGCAAAGGCAGGCAGAACTGGTGATGCTGAAACTGCCCGTAGACATGTATGCAATATGCATGTCACTGTTGTCATGTTCAGTACTGGTTTCTGCTTTAAGTTCATTGCTTATTTGGGTACCTCTCACATCTCTCAAACCGGGAATGGATTAAAAGGGTATGGAAAATAAATGACTCGATGAACTTCTGACAGGGGAACTCCCCAAGATATCTCCAGAAAACAGTATGACTGAAAGCAGTCTGAAATGACCAGAAGGTATCACTAGCCTGCAAGGTGGCTAGCAGCACTTGGTCAAGAACAATGAATGGAACAACTTTAGAAGGAAGCAAAAACATATTGGAGAAAATAAGTCTCTGAAAGCAAAGTGCATTTTGTAAGGAAAAATTAACTCTACTCTGCTTTTAGAAGGAACACTGAACAGTTTAATCTAAGGTAGAAATCAAATCACTGACCTATCAAACTAAACATACATACTGCTGATATCAACAATGTGTGTGTGTGTGTGTGTGTGTGTGTGTGTGTGTGTGTGTGTGTGTGTGTGTGTGTGTGTGCATGTAACCTGGATGTATCATGCATTGTTCTGTTGAGATGTCATGGGAATCAGAATTCTAAGCAAAGGGCCATGTAAGCTAGTAATCCAAACTCTAGTGGTAACACATACTATTCTTAATAACTGAATGTAGCTGGAAGTAGCATATTGCAAAATATTAGGATTTCCAGTCAAGCTCTGAAATCTGCAAACCTGCAGCAGTATACTCTTCAGCTGTCCCACAGAATTAAGATCATTATATATCCAATTTACAGTTTCTCCTCTGCCCTTCTTAAACATCTCCAACTTCTGAAATAACAATGGGAAATATAAGCATAATCAAATACTGAAATTACATCTATACCCTGCAAGAATGACTTATTACATTATTTATCTTAATACTATCTGGCTTCTGTATAACAAGCACTAGCTTCTTAAGGTACCCATGACATGGGATCATGTCTACTGGATATCATTCCTGACTTACTGAGCAGAAAGATAAATATACAAACAATATTAAAAATAAACAATCAGATACAAAATGATACAAAATGAAGTCATCTTAGTAGTCCTTCTGAGAGAATAACAGAAAGATTTTAAGGCAATAATATGTATATTTGCCTTTATTTGGCTAAGAAGAATTCAACATAGGGCTGCATACCATTTGTTTTTAGTTTTGTACTGTTTCCTCACAGTGCTTGATTCTCAGGTAAAGACAGATTCCTGATTTGGTGCTTTCTGTCAGTAGTGGTCATATTCTCCTTGCATATCTGTGATTTTCGACAAGGGCTTTAATTTTCACATATATCCCCAAACTGTGCATACATACAGACTGGCAAGATTCTAAATTGTCTATAACTGTGTTCTGCAATGGACTGGAATCCCATCAGGACTGGTTCTCTGTCTTATAGTTAATGCTTGCTTGGATAAGCTCACTTTCACTATTACCCTGAGCAGAAATAAGCAGTATTGGGAAAAGAATGAATTAACTAATCTCAAGTGACAGACGCAAACAGAACAGGTCAGAAATAAAGGTCTACAACTGGGTAAATATAAAGAATTTTCTTTTTTCTAATTTGTTTTAAGAATGGAGGTCAGCAACAATCTCAAAAAATACCAAATGTTATCATTTAAGTGGTGCTATTGTACAGATTTCCATTAATCCAGAACTATAACTGTCAACTAGAAAATAAACAATAAAGCTGAACCAAAAACCTCTGTTTAACCAGGAAAAAATACCTGGATTCTAGAACAGCGCAGCTGTTGTGCAGTAGTAATATATACAACTACTTATAAAACTGGTAATAATTTAAAGCTCTGTCCATCACAGTACACTGCACATGCTAAACATACATATTCAAGTACATTCTTCAAAGACAGCAACAGAAAACTAACAAAAGCATGTTATAAATTGTGAAAGGAAGCAACAAGGAAATTATAGGAATATATGTTAAGGCACGTGCTACAGCAATGGACATAAACACTACAAAGGGCATAGCAAAGACTGCAGCTAAAAAATTAGCATCAACAAGGTACATTAAGTAAGGCAAAAAAATAATGAAACATGAATGTAACACACAGTGTTGTTATATGGTCTACGATCCTTGGAATGCAAGGTGCATAATTCATGCATTAGTTCTCTAACTACCTACCAATCTCAGGGCTACAGGGTGGTCAGAGCCTATCGCAGGTAACATTGGGTGCAAGCAGATAAACAAATTCTAGACAGGACCCCAGTGTATCTCAGGACATAGACATACACACACACACACACACATATATATATCACACACACACACACACACACACACACACACACACACACACACACACACACACACACACACACACACACACACACACACACACAGGCAGTTTGTGGGATCACCACTTCACTTATAGCATGTTCTTGGGATGTGGGAAGAAAATGAAGCAACATGCAGACATGGAGTGGAATCCATAGAAAAGCTGCCTAGTATGCAAAGCCATGTATACTGCCTTACGTACTATGCAAGTTTGCACAGATTCATACAGAGATGCCTGCCCAGCAGTACAACTCTACAATCCTGAACAGGAAGTGTTTTGGTGCTGCATGTTCACAAATATAGTAGTTAGGGACAGGGCCTATGCTACTAAGCATACCAATAACCTGCTTAGTTAGGAAACGTGTGTAGTACTACCCAAGTCACCCTCAACAGCAAAAGAAAAAAAAATGCACAAGTGTACACCAACATGCAAATATCTATTTCAGTGGGAAAGAATTTGCACAGAGTAAGTGAAGAAGCCTCACCCTATGCAGACTGCCAGTTAAGGTAAATAATACATTATATGTGTGAGTGTGTGCATGTGTGAGTGCAGGGACAGTGTGCAATTAGGTTTGTGAGTATCTATGCATAAAAGTTTACAGTCAGTGTATGTGCTTCTTGTGAGTATGTGTGTGTCTTAGTGCATAACTGCCCAATGTGACCTGTGGCTGTTATGAATGGGAGTTCAACAATGTAGTGTGCGCAGGTACTGGATGTGTGTGTGTGGGTGCGTATGATGACTGTTGAAGCACTTGTGCAGGGTGTATGCATGTGTTCTTATGTATGGTTTGAACTATCGGAAAGGAGAGCTGGGTGGAACAGAACCACAAGCTATACTGCGGTTTTTCACTTCATAGTCTTTCCTGCTTGACAAATCACCTGAGATACACAGTATTAACGTGTTTGTTTGTGTGTGTGTGTGTGTGTGTGTGTGTGTGTGTGTGTGTGCGTCTACAGCTATCTAGTATATGAAGGAGTGTGTGCGTGCATACGCCAGTGTGTGACTGCTAACACCTGTGCTACTTCATAGTGCAAACTGGTATGGTGCTCAGCTGAGCAGTGAAAGACTATTCTAGTTGAGTAATTCATAACCATATACAATCAAACTTCATGAGATAATGTGAGATTGTGCATAACTATGAATAACTAAATGGTGAAGCAGCACAACTCAGTTCATATGTGCAGTGTGAGTTGCTCTGATGCTGGTATCTTTGAATCCCAGCCAAGGATTCTCTAATGAAGGAACCCCATTTGAAAACGAAACTGAAGAAACAAGTGCTGACTGCGCTCCAGTGCATAATATGGTTAAGAAACAGTGCCAGCACTGCCATGCAGGGACTTTGGGTCACATTTATACAGGCGCAGTTCTCTACTGCATGGCTTCTGACACAGCTGCTTAACTGTTTTCTATTATTTTCATTGGGGCTACCAGCCATAACATTCAGTGGTGGAACTCAATGCTGGTAACAGTTAAATGCAGTGCTTAAACCTTTCTTTTGTAATTCATATTTTTTCAATTACAATAAAATACTCTTTTTAGTATTAACATAACTCAGCAAACTGAAAGAAAACAGCTGCCTAGACCACATGCTATTTAGCAGTCCACATGTAAAATGAACACATTTAAATATGTAGTGCAGTTTCCATTTTTAAGGACTCTTACTTATTCTTAAACACCCAGTATTATTAAACTTTGGTTAGGTTACTTGGATAAAACAAAAATATCTGAAAAACATTTTCCTTTCTAAGTTTCAGTGTCAACAAAAATCAGTTTTGACTTCAAGCAAGCTACAAGACATTACAGCAAGTAAGCTGTCATGGTCTCTATCCATGCAAGATAACCTGTAGAAGGGAGCATGAAACAAAACGCTGGCAAAAATCATCTATTTGGCAATGTGCATTTTGTTTTTTAATGTATAGTCTGAATTTTGTTAGAACAAGCATCTATTTACCAACTACAATGTTAAGGCTCCACTTACTCGTCTGGAAACTATTTTTCCATCTTAGAGATTTACAAGGAATCATCCAGAGGCTTTACTAAATCCTGTAGGTCCTATGGATGCATTCATCCTTAAATCAAGAATATTATGTGTGGGTGTGTATGCTTTTTAAAATGTTTCTTATTCTCCTATGTTTTTATTTTCTGTTTTTCTAAAGAATGAACCTGTATTTTTCCACTAACAGGGCAGCAAGTATTAGCCAGAGAACAATAAAAATTGAAAATACAGTTAAGACAAGAAATGCTAAGCTGGCTATGCCAGCAATCACTTCGGTTTAAAACACACAAAGCATTTTATTAATGTTCCTCAGTCATATGAAAATGTATGAAAACATTTAAATAGGTGGAAACTTCCCTTAAGGGATCATGTGCAACCCCACACTTTGTTAAAAGGGATGGGGTGCAAGATGCAAAGGACCTCATACTTTCCATTTCATCAAAATGGGTGTCATACACCTTAATTGCACTAAAAAGGATTTACTGTAACTTTTAATCTAGCAATGTCATGCCATGCGATGTGTGCATGGAGGGCTCTTATACCTATCTTCAGTTTACAATTTTTGTTTACTCATTTTGGCTTACTCTGAGGCTATATAAAGTCTGCAGTTGTATGCACTTTTGTTCTACTTTATGTGGGTTGCCACCAAGACCAAAGCAACATGAAGACAACAATTCTAAGGCTCACATGTGAAATCTGTGCATTTGAAAAATCCAGTAGCAAAGTAAAACAAAAAAATACTGCTAATGTTCATTAATAGTAGAGTCAAGGGAGGTAATCGCATGAGTGGGATACAGCTTTGTTAAAAAGACAATACTAATGACTTTTTTGTTACCCATACAAGACAGTGTGTAACTGCAGTATCAAAAATCCATGCATTTTTACTGAATAAGGAAGTAGTCTAAAATCAGTGCATTTACCAATGCCATTATCCCAAAAGTGTAACTTAGTCTCAGTCCAGAAAAGAGCTTTTAATCCATCTAAAGAACGTCTACAGACAAACATAGACCTATAACAGGCAATTTCTGAAAAGTTCTCTAGCATCAGGCCACACCATTACAAGTGGATCCACTATGCTACAGGGCTAGATAACATCATCAGCTACCTAGTAGTTTAATGTAATATTCCTACTTAGTTCTGCTAAAGAATCACTTAAAGAAACTGAGATTCCCAGTTGGGCACTATATCCTGTAGGAGTAAAGTCCGCATCCCAAAAAAACACCAATCATTAAGATTAGTTGACTAATGCAGTCTTAACACCAACGAACATGAACAACTGGCCTTTTATTCAAAATGCATTCTATCATCTGGCTTTGCAAGCAGTGAGGGTCTTGAGCTAACAAAATTCAATCCAAATGACTTGGTGAAAAAAATACCTTCACAAACATGTTTGAATGTATATGTATAACAAGGAATGAGAATGAGACAGAGCTAGAAATGTGCAGATAAAGGGCTAAGAAGGTGGCAAACCACACAAGCACTAACGTTACTTAAAACTGGTTAAGCAGTCATAACAGAAATGCACATGATCACAGAACATGGCTGAATGGATACGAACAGGAATAAAATCATGTCTTCAAGGGTCAAGCTGGAGAAATGTATAACAATCCCGACTAAGGGATCAGCACATTTTCAGGATTAGAAAACCAATTCCAGTCAATGAGGTATAACCTCCTGCCTGAAACCCCAAGGAAAAGGCAACACTTTAATGAGATAACATATGAAATAAAGGCAAATAGGGGTGTCTAATGAAAGCATTCTTTCTTAAGAAATGTATGCCAGACAGCAAACACCATCTCCAAAATAACAGCATTACTGGATCTGATACACAAATCTGCAATGAAATGTGGAATGCAAACAATAGTACACATTGTATAGGATGCTCTCTTTCCTCCATGGCTCTCTTTGAAGGGGATAAGGAGGAAATTAATTAAGGGGACTCAAGAACTACTGTTTTGTCTACCTGTGAATCTTAGTTCCAATCCAAAACAATTACATCTCCTCAAGTTGCCAGTGACTGCTTAAAACTGCAAAGATTTTTTTCAACTTAATATGATTTATACTCCCTGTCAAACCTTTATTCCCCAGCACCCAATGTCTACCTCATGATACTGGTCATGGCCAAACATTGCCATAATCATGGGTCATCAAGGCCTCCAGACTGCAAAATTTATCAGGCTGAAGAGCAGCAGAAATTTCTCATTGGGCTCCAACAGCAAGGACTTTCATCTCTAGGAAATGTGTCTTTCTCACCCATCAGCGGGTATTTCATCAGGCCTGAGAATGACACTGAATTACTGAGACAGAAAAAAAAGAACTAGTGCATTGGCAGAAGGGTGAAGACATGGCAAAGTGAATATGGGCCAAGATCCACATCTTATTTTCTGTTTCTACCTCAAGACAATCTGCATGTTCCATTTGTTCCTTCCATTCTTTCTAACTCTTTTATTTATAAATCACCCTAGATGCTGTTTCTAATAACACTGAATATCGCCAGCAAAGTCACAGTATTCCCCTCCCAGGAAAGAGCGTAATTATAGGTGCTCAGCCCTACCCTTTAGAAGTTGGACTTCCACATACCTTGGTTCTTTTCTAAACCCAGGATGCCTGCATCATAAGCAGGCACAAATCATCTGTGCAGTAGGCCAGCCCTAAAATTGCAACAGGTACAGCAAGAAGATTTTTCATATAAGAAGACAACTTGACAAGTTATCAGAGCAGTAACATGACCAATTAACAGTGAACATCCATGTAGAGGTACTGGCATACACAAAGTGTAAAAATGAGACCTCTGACTAAAAAGGAAATCAGTCAGAACTAGATAGGTTACCAGTCTTCAGTATGATGCTTATTAGAAAAATAACTGTGATGACAGGGTGTACCCACTCCTGCATAACTGCTTAATGCTGAAAATATAACAATGGAATAAATGATTTTTAGAAGTTTGACAGCTATTAAAAACAGCCACATAACTAATTTCCTTAGAGTGGCCTGGTGCAAGAGGCAATCCTGAATCAGTAAGAATAACTATATGGTTAAAAAAATGACTTTATGATCCAAACCAAGCAAAGAGGGCACAATGATGAGACATCAGGATCATCATGGGTATCTTAGGCAGAAAAAAGGATTCATGGTGACTCATATAACTTTACAGAAAATAACATTTTCATCATGAAGTATGCAAAGAACTACCACGTAACTAAATCAGAATACATTACTTAAAACAAAAACAATCCAGTGTTTCTGCAGGAGGCAGTCCTCTCTGTAGCCCATTATGCAAGAGCCTTCGTCTCCTCACCACTAAAATATTACAACTCCAAGGTCACATAATCTCAGGGGACAAGGAAAATGCATATGTCCCAAATCTCTGTGACCTCACAGCTGTGTTTTAAATGCAATTTTATGAATCATCAAAATACTGAATTTTAAAAGTACTTTTTGGCAAAAGTGATTTGGCAAAAAGTGATCTGGTGGGTAGTTAGAAACCAAGAAGGCAAACTAACACAAAAAGGGAATTTGTGATAGTTCTTAAAGAATAAAATGAAGTACTAATTAATCTAGTAAAAACTATGAAATGGGCTTTGTTCAGTTCTGTAAACCAAACAAGTAACACATGGTTAGAAAGGTTTACATGTAAGTTGCACAACACAATGGAACAGCACCATGAGATTAAACCCCCTGAGCTACAGAATCATATAAAGAGATTTACCAAAATCAAAAGTCTGGGAGTGCTGCTCCACACAATAAATTATACATCACAAGGTTTAACAAATAACCATGCATGAAGCCCTAAATAAGGACAGTAGAGATGAACAGGATACATCAAGTTCTTTTCAGTGTGCTGCCTTCTAATGAAACCTGAGTAAATGATTGTTCTTACAGTACAATGCTACTCCAGGTTAGCAATTTAGTGAGCTTAAGGTCTGTGAAAGGTTCGGAGTCATCTATATTACCATAATTAACATCTTTCAAAGTAATGAGCTTGATGAAGAAACCATGATTGCTCAGCGTTGTTGTAAAAGTCTACACAGTTGGGGAGATTTGTTGGGTCAGTGCAAGAAACAGTAGTAATGTGGTAGGCTATGTTTTCAGTGCCATTTATTTTATTACCACTGCAAGTTGAATACTGAGGGACTTTAACACTCTATGGGGGAGTCAACTTGGGCTTTAGTACTGGGAATTTTGCTGCTCAAGCCTGCAAACTCTGTAGCATTTGCAATCAATTGTCTGGCACGATGTTAGTGTCACCCTTAGTATTTTAAACTGGGGTGTGATTTTCAAAGCAGATGTTATCCAAGAATCTGTTAATTGAGCACACATTCTTACTCTGTACCAAGGCAAATGAAAAGTTGAGGTCACTTTACAACTCTCTGCCTTCCAACCACTGCAGAGATGACTGTAGTAAGCTCCTGTCAATTTTTCTGCAGATTAGGAGAGTTCACCATTAAATATAATAAGAAAAATAAAGAAGTCCACAAATAAGAGGAAAATTCCAGCAATGAAGGTAGGAAAGCACTAACCTGTCTAACAAAAATGTTTACTTCCAATGTGGGCATGTAAGTGCAAGATGAATGTAGCAGACAGTAGGACAGACAAAAGTGAAACATCTGGATACGTACTACATTCAGATGTGTGGCAGCTATGTTCAACCTCCTAGCAGAGATGTACTCTTCTGATAACACAGTTTCTATAGCCCACACTATTAAAGTGAAGCAACAATGGCTGCACAAGAATTTTAACAGTTTACCCCATCACCTACATAGTCTGCCAAAACGTCCTAGACATTCTGCCAAAAGGAAAGTTTAACCCAGCACACTAGGCTGTCAGAAATTATTTTGCCTCGACAAGGAGAACTCAGTGTGAGACTGCCTGCTGCCAGCAAATGTGATAGATGGGTTATGAAATATACAGTGGTATTTTATCTGATTATATAGTTATTAAACATATTAGCATTTTCTTTCCAACGGTTTCATTTTTTTTACAACTAAATGCATAATTTATATTTTCTTATCCTTTTAAAAACAACAGGTAACAAAGAAAATGAACAGTCATCAAAAGAAAATATTTAAAGATATAAAAAATAAGATGCTATGGAAAATAAAAGTTACCAAGCGAATGTGCTAATAGAAAGACATTCTCTGCCCATTCTGCTGCTGACAACTAAAGTAAATGCCCAGATGTGATACTACCATACTTTCTGACTAGCACACAATTATTTTCAAATTGTATCCAAATGGGACCACTAAAAGTAGATGAAGAAGTGCACTGACATTGTTACAGCTTAAGATGATAAAATCAGAAAGGGAGGGAGTTAAGTGCATTATCAAGAACATTCTCCTTCTCCAGGGATGAAAGGCCCACTGACCACTGTAAAACAGGGCAATTGTGCAAGATTCAGCTGCCAGGGTAGTTGAGGCATGATGACAGCTAATGACATCACGTTGATGATAATATCACATCAATAATAGCCCTTTTACAAAAACGAGGGAAGAAGGATCCAGTTTCGTTGACATACAAAAAGGCTCTCCACAGTGATAAAGCGCTACTTCCTACAAATATGCTTCTGACAAAAAAAAAAAAAAAAAAAAAAAAGACAGTTCAAATGTTTGTCCTTCCCACCTCCCAGAGTTGCAAGGCTGTGTGTGGGGTAAGGTTGGGGACAAGATGGAAATCAGTGGAGGACTGCATTTTGTTTTGTACAAGGTTGGACTTAAAAGTTGCTAGGACTTCATGGAGACAGCAATGGAATTCAACTTTAGGTGGAAAATACAACACTAATTTTATCTGAAAAAAAATGGGTTGATTACATTATAATTTAGTGACAACACCTCAGCAAAAAGGTTTGGTCTTTGATTTTTTTTTTTTTTGTGAAAATGGTTTAAATAAATAAAACACTGGAGTAAATATCACGCAAACAAATTATGTAATTTGAAACTAAGGAAAGAAAAAAATGCATGTTGAAGCAGTCACTCCTGACTGGCAATAATGGTCCATTTCCTTTTTGCCAGAAACACACAGTGAGTCATACTGTCAAAATAGTGCAATATTAGAAATGAAAGCAGAACTTCCTCCAAAATGTTATAAAAATGTCTTCCTTTCTGATAAAATCCTTTTTCACATTAATATATCTGAGTAAGAGAGGAACCTGCCCCAACATTTATTAGGTATAATTGATAAAGCACATTACCAAAACTGGATATGCCCAGTGAAAAACTGTCGTATCTGTGGGACTTGATGTTTTTTTTTTTTTAAATATTACCCACCACCTTAAAACATCTCTTCCATCTGGGTCTGATTTCAGTCAATGTAGCAAGAGATTGCTGGATCAGTTAAATACACAGTCACAAATGAATGCACCAGTCCCAAAATATGGCTCTGATCCTCTACTATATTACAGAAGATTGGGACCATTTGATCTTCTAAAGCAGCTTTTCAATTTTATGTTGTCTTTCTGAAATGCCTCTGTTGCTTTCCATGTGTCCGACAGAGGTATTTGGTACATTTATTGCCCTTGGTGGTTGTTTTCCACTCCAAAATTTGCATGTGGACAGCAGGTTTTGGTACAGGTTTGCAAACAGAAGGATTTGCACTAGCAAGTCTATCTATCTTTCATGCTTTGCTGCACCATAAGCTGGGTCATCAACTTCCATACACCTGAACATCCACGAGATAAAATTTCCTTTGGCAACAAGAACTTAAGAATGTTCTTCATTTGGTCTCAGGTGGATTGTACTCTGTCTCTCCGGATGAGACTTGGGAAATCCGCCTGGTGGAACCCCATAATCGCCTGGTGAACTGTCCTGTTCTTACCTGAAATGAAAGAAAGACAACAATAATTAATAAAGTCTTTAGCTTGACTGAATGTGTTGCAGTTTACAAAGATGACTGAACACTGTACTAAAATGAGCAATCTGTAATGCAAAATAAAACAGAACAATGGAAACAAATGAATGCTGGCTCGCACACTTGTAATCTTAAAATCTGATGCTAACATTTTAATATCAAGAAACACATTCTGCATCTAAAGTCATTATATTATTAAACATGTATTTGTTAAATACCAGGATTTTAACTAACTCTGAAAACAGTTTACATGAAAAAAGGCTGCTGTTGCAGAAGTGGAGGCATCATGGGCATCATAATTAAAGTACAGTTGTGTACACTTAACTATAAATGTAGATGTTCGAGTGTATTCACTGTTGCAGTCATTACATTTGGGTAATCTGCTGGCACTACACTCGAACATCTAAATTTATGCTAAGTGTACACAACTGTACTATGTTCTTCGTGTTTCACTGTTGCAGTCATTACATTTGGGTAGACTCCCAAAGCTATGGTTGGGAGGATGGATTACATTTGGGTAGATTCCCAAAGCTATATTTGGGAGGATTGATTTATACAGCATTAGGACCAGCTATAAGGCCCTGAAAGACTGCAGTGGCAAAGCCAGCTCTGGATTTAGAGAAAATTGGTAAATGATAATGCTTGGTGAAAGTATGTACTCAACTCCAAGTAGCAGCTTCTAGAATATCCCTGGTAGGAACACCTCTGAGAAAGGCTGCAGAAGTAGATGCAGCTCTGGTGGAATGAGATCTGATCCCCTGGGGGATAGGTGTTCCATGGTGCTTATACCAGAAATGAATGCAATTGCTTATCCATTTAGAAATAGTTTGTTTTGAAATAGCCTTCCACTCTGCCCCAGAAGCAAATGCCACTAACAATTGTTCAGATTTTCTTCGAAATTTAGTTCTGTCCAGTAGAATCTAAGTTGTCTGTGCACATTCAAGGAATGCAGAATCCGTTCCCCTTTGTTTTGTGGATTAGGACAGAAGGTTGGCAAATGAATGACTGGTTAAGAGCCACACTGGAAACCACCTTGGGCATGAAGGATGGATTGGTCCTCAGAGATACCCTGTCTGCATGAAAGATGATGAAAGGCTCCACTGCCATAAGGGTCTGTAATTCAGATATCCTTCTAGCTGAAGTGATTGCTAAGAGGAAGGCTGTTTTCCAACAAAGAAATTTTAAGTCTGCAGTAGCAGCTGGCTCGAAAGGAGGTAAAGTGAGCTTTTCCAAAACAAATTTAAGGTCCCAGGCAGGGGTAGGAGCTCTCCTGGGTGGTCTCAAGTTCTTTGCCCCTCTGAGATACTGTTTGAGCAGGAAAAGAGAAAAGAGGGGTGGTTCTGTGTTATAGTGAGCTGACATAGCTGAAGCGTGGATTTTAATACAGGAAGCATCTCAGTTAAGTATTGCAAAATCTGAGGTAAATTGGGTGCTGCTGTGCTCATCCCTAAAGATTGGTTCCAGGCACGGAATCTTTTCCATTAGTCAGCATAAGACTTTCTAGTACTAGGTCTTCTTGCCCCAAAGATGACATCCATCACAGGTTTGCTGAGGGATGCTAAGGGGGAATTTAAGTGATTAGTCAAGCTACAAGGTTCAATGTTGGGAGCTGAGGGTGCAGAATTTGTTTCTCCTGCTGAGACAGTAAGGAAGGTGTCTGAGGCAGGTGCCATGGAGATATTTGTGACACACAAAGCAGGAGTGGGTACCGGTGTTGGTGTGGCTAGTCTGGAGCAATCAAAATCATTTTGGTTTGTCCTGTTTGACTTTTAGCAGAACTCTGGAGAGCACAGACAGAGGGGGAAAGCCGTAGACTGATAGGTTTTTCCAGCTGAAGGACAGAGCATCCACTTTCCAGGCTTTTTTGTGAGGAGTCCTTGTGTAAAATTTGTCCAACTAGTAGTTCTGGGGGGAGGCAAACAGATGTATGTCTGGGATTCCCCATTTGCTTGTCAACATGTTGAAAATCCGTGGTTCCATTTTCCACTCATGTGGGTCCATGAGATTTCTGCTTAGTCCATCTGCCAGTGTATTCAGTTTTCCTGGCGGGAATTGAGCTTGTAGTTGCACTTGGTAGCTCAAGGCCATGTTCCACAATGCCATGCCTAGTCTGCAGAGAGGGTAGGAATGTGTACCCCCCTGCTTGTTTATGTACCACATAACCGTGGTGTTGTCCGTCTTTACCATTAGTTGTCCTGGATGAATGTAGTCCTTGAAGGCTGCCAGAGCATTCTGTACAGCTAACATTTCTTTTTGAGTGATATGTAGGTGCATTTAATTTGGGTTCCATTTGCCCTGAATGCACTTCCCTGCCAGGTGAGCCCCCCTACACAGTCTGATGCGTCTGTAGTGTGGGTTTGGGTGGCAGAGGGTAGTGTGAATGGCAGTCCCTTGTTTTGGTGGCAGGCCTCTGCCCACCATAGGAACTCCAGGCGTAGGCAAGGTTTGATAGGAATCATTGTTTCCAGGCTGTGACAATGTTGACTCCATAGACTTTTTAAGTACCACTGAAGTTTCCTCATACGCAGTCTTGCATAAGGAATTAGAAGAATGGAGGAGGCCATGAACCCCAAGGCTTGCAGTATTTGTCTTGCAGATAGCAGGGTTTTTGTGGCCACTTGTTTGAAGTAAGTTACCAAATGAATTTGCTTTTCTGCATGAGGAAAGCCATCTGGGCAGTTGTATTCAAGCTTGCACCCAGGAATGTAATCTGTTGAGAGGGTACCAGTTGTGATTTATTTTCGTTTATGGTGTACCCTAGACAAGTTAGAACCCTTTTTACAAATGCCAGATGATTTATAAGTATGGCCTGGTTTTCTGCCTGAATTAGACAATCGTCCAAGTATGGATATATTTGAATATTTCTTTGCCTGCAAAATGCAATTACTGGAGCCAGGCACTTTGTGAATACCCTGGGTGCAGTAGAGAAGCCAAAGAGCAGTGCAGAGAACTGATAATGCAAGTAGCCTGCTTTGAAGCGGAGGTATCTTCTGCATGATTCCACGACTGGGATATGCAGGTAAGCCTCTTTTAAATCTAGAGTTGCTAACCAGGCTTCTTTGCCTAGCATAGGAAGTAATTGGTGAGGAGTCAGCATCTTGAATTTTGGAATGTCCAGAAAGGTGTTTAGAGTAGACAGGTCCAGAATTGGATGCCATGATTTGTTTTTCTGGGTACCAGGAAAAGCCTGGAATAGAAACTTTGTCCCTTTTCCTCTCCTGGTACTGGTTGAATAGCCCCCATGTTTAAGAGGGAAAGTACTTGTTTCTGAGCCTCTGCCCAACTGATTTGGGAGCAGGTCTGGCCACCCGGTTGGTGTTGGCAACGTGTGGAAATGAAATCTGTATCCCTGGGACACTATATTTAAAACCCATTTGTCCTGGGTTATGAGTTCCCATTTTTTTGCATGAAGAGCAATCTTTCTCCCCAAAGGGGCGGCTAAAAGGTAAGTGCTTGGTAATTTTAAAGGAAAGTCATTGAGACTGTTTACCATAGGGGGGTGTCTTGTTATTTCCAGATTTGGAAGTGGAGGCCCCCCATTGCTTAGTTCTGAGAGTCCCTTTGGACTGAAACCTGGTGCTTTTGGTGTGTCTGGGATTGGCTTGAGTGGATCTGGAAGGAGCTGGAAAGGACCAATTCCTAGTAGGCCAGTGCTTACTAAATCTTGGAGGTTGCACTTGTAAGCAATCTTTTACAGTTTGCATAGATTTAGCTTTATCTTCCATCTTTTTTAGAACTTCTTCAGATTTATTGCCAAACAGGCGGTCCTGATTTAAAGGAGCATCCAACAATTTTGCTTTAACATGATCAGGCAGAGATTGCTCCTTAAGCCAAGCATGCCTTCTAAGCACAGACCCAGTAACAGCAGCCTTGCAAGAGGCCTCTAAAGAATCAAAACCATATTGCAAAGTATGTTTTCCAACTTGTTCAGCAGAATGCAATAAATCCTGTAAATCTTTATTTTCCACACAGTCAGAAATCAACATTATTTTCTGTTTGAGCAGTCCCATAATATGCTGTTGATATTTTAGCATATGAAATTGGCAGTTTAAAGCCCTGATTGCCAAGGTTGCAGAAGTATAAACCTTTTTACCCCATCTATGCAGCGCCCTGGAGTCTCTATCAGAAGGGGTAGGATTTTTAGCAGTAGAAGCCTTAATGCCCTTGGGCCCTGAGAAATGGTTTCTGGATCCGCAACAGGATTTTTGAAAAGGAACTTGTGGGATTCAGGAACCCTGTAGTATCTGTCAGGTTTACTGGGAGCTGGAGGCTGGGAATAAGGGGCCATACTGGATTCCGAAAACACATCAACAACAATGTCTACTACAGGAGGTACAGCCAAAGACCTATGCTGAGGTAGAAGAAGGAAATCCCTAAACCTCTTTTTAGATTCAGAAAATTCCTGACTTTCCTAGAGGAAATGCTCCCTTAAGGTATGTAAAGTTTCCCCAAAAGAAAAGTCCTCAGGGGGGAAGCAAAGGGAATGGAATCCTCTGCATCAGAATCCTCATAAGTAGGTATGGACAAATCTTGGTCATTGGAAGAATTAGAAGAAACAGAGTCCTGATCAGAAGCTTCATAGTCAAGCTCAGTCCTAGACCTCTTAGAAGGGGGGGGGGTTGACTACCCCTGATTAGAGTAATAAGATCTTCAGCTATTTTGATTATTTGTTTTTTTAGGCATAGGGGCCTGAACATGTAGCCTGGGCGTCAGTTTTTTAGACATAGATCGAGATTTAGGCCTTAGAATAGAAGGTAGAGTCGGTTTAATATGCAAGTCTGTAGGCATGAATACACCCTCAGAAGCCAGTGCCTGCACAGCGGCTCCAGACCCATCCAAGGTAGAGACATCCACGGGTTCCATAGGTGAAGCATCTCTTGGCATACCGGACTCCGAATGGGTTTCAGTAGAGGCCTGCGAGTCAGAAGTAGCGGGTATCAGGGGCTGTCGAAAGCGCCTCACTGAGTACTGGCGAACTGGTGACTGGCTTAGGAGAAGCGTTGTCAGCACTTTTGGACCTCGACTGCATGTCTCTGTCTTTTTCTTTGCGTTTTTTCGGAATTCCGGTAGTCAGATGGCTAACCGATGTCATTTCTGGATAATTAAACCGAGAACCGAAAAATTTAGAGGCAAAAATGTACCGATAATGGATAGTGCGCTCATTAAATAAAGCACAAAACCGACAGAAAGGTACGTCGTGATCAGGGCCTAGGCAAGGAATACAGTACAAATGAAAATCTTTATGAGGTATTTGCTTTCCACAAGTAATGCAATTATTAACTTTTACTGATATCGGTAAAGAGCAAGAAAAAGTTTCCCCAACGGGGTACTTAGCTTTAAGTTGAAGACTTTGGTTCTAAAACTCGAAAACGAAAATTTCAGGAGTTGGCCGACTGGCACTTGCGAACTGCTTCTGCTTCGGGCACCGCATGGCAAGAAAGACTGATGTAATGGCGTCGGCTGCATGTTTTATACCCCTGAAGACCTGACGTTGTGGAAGAAGGGACAGCAACTGACGTAGGACCCAAGACTTTGTTAATCAGGCCGACTGAGGGCAACCTGCCAGCAGATTACCCAAATGTAATGACTGCAACACTGAAACACGAAGAACATCAGAATGTTTACAAAAAACAATCTATTTTTCTTCCCACAGGGAGTTGAAAAGCATGGAATTATCATCTGTGGCGGCTGCAAGAAAATCCCCTTTACCTAGAGAGGCAGCAAACTCAGAGCTGAATATAAAATATTTGGGGGTGTTGCTGTAAGATGGATGTGGGTGATTTGATCTAAATGAAAAACTGTTCAGTGTGAATCCTTTTTTTTGATTATTTTGTTTCAGCTGAAAGTAGACTTGCTTCATGTAGATGTTCTTCGTTTTCCATTGCTGCAGTCCTTACTATTGGGTATAGTCCGCATCCAGTCGGGCCCCCATACCCAGAGTATAAGGGAAGAAGAGTCAGGGGGGCGATTAGAGTGACGCTCAGACGTCAGGTACCACGCGCAATGACCGCGCCCCTCAGTCTTTTTGCCGCGTGTGCCGATGCGGTGGCGGATCAGAAGTTTGTGCGTAGATTTCCTTTTAAATTCGAAATATTCATTTCAGACCCACTCAGAGCTAAGCGAAGTTGGAAGTTGGGGAACATTTTTTGTTTTTTGCCTCAGTATTTAACGGATGTCCGAAAAAGTGAATATAAAAGTTTCTGTGGGGAACAAAATACCTAATACCTCAATGGATTATTACAGTGTTTGTGTGACGCTGAGCCTGCCAGGCATTTGCGCTGGCTTTTTCTTGTGCTGCTAATAACTCAAATTAAATTAAGTAGTGGTGTAGAGGTGAATGTCATGTTTGGTTGGGACTGCAAAATGCCGCGGATGCTCCGGCCCTCGCCTTTTACAAGCGCTAAAGGACAAACAGCAAAGCCTAAAATTTGATGAACGCGGAAAGGGGATACAGACTTAAGATGGCTCAGTGGTTCAGCCAGAGGTTTCAGTGGAGCCCTTCTATGAGAGTCAGGCAGAAAACTTACTTTTACAGGATGTACCCTCACTTTTACGGGGCAGGGGTGAGGGGGCTTCAGGGCTGAGGTCTTCCCTCTTCTATTCTCTCAGTTAGGAGCCTCTCTCTTCTTATCCTCTAAAGCCACTTCTTTTAGGAGTTAACTTGGACCTCAAATTCAGTAGCACTTTTCCCTTTCAGTTCTCTGTCTGCCAAGAGATATGCTAGAATGGCAGAAGATTTGATTACTGGTGGTGATTGATTCCTCCTGATAAGAGGCCTAGAGAGAACCAGAGAGAAGGGTTTGAAACAGGTTCCAGACATAGATCTGCTCAAGTTTCTGATGCTGGAGTGCTGCTGGAGTTTCTTCACCTCCCTGATATTTTTCTCCTTTCAAAGTCCTTGCATTCCATGAGGTTTCTTTTAAATGGGAAGGCCAGCGCGAGGATTTCATTTTTGGCTAAGGGCCAGGCAGTAATGTTAAAGGTCAGACAGGACAGGAGGAGGATGATTTTGAATGTGTTGAATTGGGTTGAAGATGTTTGTGTGCCCTTGATTCACGGAATTTTTTTGCTGAGGCTTCCCTGAGCCTTGACCTTTGCCTCCTGCTCCTGTTAAACCTGATAAGAGCCTATAGGCCGCCCTAAGCTCTTCACTCAAGTATTTGTACCAGAAGGTCCTAGGTGTGTTCAAAGGTGTTAAGTGGGGCCTAAAGGTGTTAAGGCCTCTGTGGTTAAAAATCCTGTTAAGACCTAGGTGGAGGAAGAGGGTACGCGATAGGGGTGGAAAGAATTTGCTTTCAGGAGTAAACTGAAAGAAATTGTTCATATCCTTTCTATCAAAATTAATGGCTCTTCAATATCTTACTTCTACATTCATTCTCTAGGGATTTATTCTTTTTGTGTAATGATTTGCTGTAATAACTTATTTGTTAGTTTATGTGTGTGAGCAAGCATTGTTTCAGATGCTTTCAGTTTCTTGTTTCTGCAGCAAGGCCTCGAGGGGTGGGTTTGACTAGTTCTGGTTACCGCAGGCATGCCTGGTTGAGGGATCGTTGAAATTGTTACTTCACAACCTTTGATTGGATGGAAGCAAACAGTCTGTTGTGTGTATTTGTTTGTTACAGTTTTAAAGAAATGGAGGACAAAATGGAGTCTATAGAAACTGTTTTGCAAAGTTTGCAGTGGCAGTCGCTAGCCCTTTTTTAAGCTCAGTAGATTAGTGTATCACATGCTTATGATCCTCCCTTATGACCAGGGGGTTTCGTAGGAGCTTCAAAGTGGTTCTTTTAGGGCTGCCTACAGGAGTATGCAGGCCTGCCTGCCTTTTCAGCTGGTGGGCCTTTGGTCAGTCCTTTCTTACAACAGACCTTGCTATTGCCTTTTTCATTATAAGGTAATTCTCTGCCTGGCAGTGTTGTTAGAGGACTGGTGTGTCTCAAAGATTTGCATTCCTGTGTCAATTCAAGTTTTTCTAGGTGGATTGGCTTTTGTAGTCCCTTTGGGATTTATCATTAGAACATTATCTGGACATTCCCTAGTACAGATATCTACGTAGGGTTAACTGCTTTTTATTTATCTTTCCTCGGGGTGACATTCCAAGGATCAAGGAAGCATGAACTTGAGTTCAGACAGCTTTTAAAGCATTACTGGATCGTTTCTTACTTTCCTTTCTCTCTCAAGGAAGCTTACCATGTTGCGTGTGCCTAGCATTAGAGTCCTGCTTCTTTATTTCAGCTGCTGGAAAATTTTCTCTGTGCTGGGATTGCTATTGTTAGTGCCTGATCTACTTTCAAACAGGTCTTTATTTGTCTTTTTCAGTTCCAATAGCCAAGATAGTTCCAGGATTCCTCAGCTGCAGAATAATTTACTCCCTTGCCTGAAGAAAGCTTAGTGGTTCATGTACTTTCTTTTCTTCCTATTCTCTTTACACCCCTTGGTTGTTCTAGTTTTGGTACAGCAGCCCAGTGCCCCCAGCCTTCTCAATTCTCCTGCTAAGATGTGCAGGCAGATGTGTGAGATATGACGCGTCATGCGCGATAGTACCTTTACACTGATCGCCAGTTCAGACTGCCATCAGAGACACTAAAGTCCTCACCTGGTAACTCGGCCCACTGATGACTATACCCAGCCTGACAGGACTCATCTCATCAGTCCCCGTAGTTCTAGATTTGCCAAACAACCTAAGGCTTAACGGTAGCAATGGCCTCAAAAGGTGGGGACAATGAAAATGTATGGACATATGGACACATTCAAATAGGATCTTGCCTTCAAATGTTATTTTTGCCTTCAAAGAATACCTACTACATTACCAGATATGACCCGTGTGAGGCTTAGTCAGATTGGCCTGAGGCGAGTCAGATTTCATTACATGGGGCCTCAACAGGAATTGACTGAGGATACAAATGGAAAACAAGTATAAGACAAGTCTACATTGCCATGCAGGCAAGATGTTAGACATCCAGCCAGCAGATACAAGCATCATGAGTTACTTCTTCCAGGGCAGCTGTTGATTCCAGTGACAACACAAGGCTTTTGTGGACTCAGCACACACAAGGGGAACACATTCTTACACTCAATGCTCAATGGGGAATGATTTTATGGGAGCCGTGGCTAACTTTGCACCCTACTAATTCATACGTGTGCAATTCTGAACTCTCATCAAGGTCCTTAGCAGATGCTTAAGCAGAGAAATCATGGGATCCCACAAGTGACAGCCGATGGATCCCATGCTCAAAGATTGAAATGTCACAGTGGGGAACCAAGACATGACACTGTCATGGGGAACACAATTGGCACGCCCAATCGCTTCCGCTTCAACGCTACAGCTTGCAACCAGTTTTGTACAGTTTTCAGTCATCATCACCTATCTGTGAGTTGGACTTCCACTCTCTTTCTTCTTCCAAAGGTACTGTTAGTGTATATCTAAGAATTTTGAGGCTAAGGATGACGGACATTCCATTCAGATTCAAGATTGGCAAGGATTATTGATTCTACCACTGAGTGCCTTAGCACAAGCTCATGGCCTCTCTACTACGGAGTTCCATCTGCTTCTCCCAAAGTTCCATCTTGATTCCACATCTGTTTTCCCAGCAAGACGTGACAGCTCTGCAATATTGTGTCACTTAACACATCTGACAGCAACTCCTATCTGAGTTTTAACACAGCAGGTCTCAACTTCAAACCTTAGCACAAATGTGATTGACGCAGCAAAAATTCGATAATAGAAGTTTTAAAAGCAAAGAAAGAGGGAAGTTCAATTTTGCATTTTTGTTTGGCTCTCAATATCTTCAATACTGGAGTAGGGCTCTGCCTTTCATTATTTTAAGATTCATGCTGCAGCAATCTCAGCTCACTTCTCAGTTGTAAGACCATTGTTTGCGTGCACCTTGCAGCTCCGTTTCTAGAGGGGCAAAAATTTGTTTCCCATCCTTAAGTTTCCAGCCCTTAGGCAATGGGCAATTTTATGTGTTGGAGTGACTTACTCTACTTCCTGCTTCTGATCTCAATTTTGTGTTGGAAAAACTTACTCTCAACCTTTGCTTTTGCTCTGGCTGCTTTCTTGAGATATTTGTCTGAGTTGATATTACTGCCCAGTATAGTATATTTAGGCAGCCATAAGGATAGGTATCATTACGTACTTATCCTCAAGAGGTGCCTTTTCCATTTTCTTAGGGTGTGGTTTTTAATGGAAACTAGCAATTTATTCATTGTTATTCCCACTTTTTTTTGTGGCGGGAAACTATTTATTTTACTTTACGTACTACAGGCAATTGCAAGTATTATAAAGAGGAAAAGCAAGGATATTAGGCAACAGGCACAAGGAGTTTGTTTTTTTTTGCTTTGAGTCTTATACTAGCAAGCCTGCAGCAAAACAAACTATTTCTAGGGTTATTTGGCTTTTGCATTGCATTTTGTTATTCCACCATGGATTGGCAGTTTTTACTGGGATTAGGCCTCATTTAGGGCTGGCTCCACTTCACTCAACAGCATTTCTTGGCATTGGCAACTATTTGGCTAGGGCTACTTGCAGTTCAAGTACACATTTCTCTTTCTATAGCAGCTACTTGACTTCAGTCTTTCCTAAGTCTACTTCTCTTTGTTGTTTTCCGTTGGCATAAGGCATGTTGTCAGCTCCGTTTTTGCATGATTTGCCTCCCTCCCTTAATTTCTGCCTTTGCACAGCCACCATTAGGAGGGACTGCAGCACAAGAAAAAAAGAACGGAGTACATGTTTTTGGCCTACCATAAATGTAGATGTTCGATGATCTGTCTGCTGCAGACATTTTTACCCCTTCATACTCCCTATGTTTAGGGGTGTTTGTGTAGTTGAGTTTACCTGTAGTTATTTTGTGTATATATGTATTGTTCTGGTTTTGGTATGGGGTATTTTGGTAGTTTCACACACATAGTGGTATAAGGAAATGTGTTCCATTCAAAAATAGCCTTTTTTTACTATGTGTCTCCCATCCTCAACCTTTTGTTTCAACTGGAACAGGACTTCTATTATTCACATTTAAGACCAGTGACCTAGATCTTGCAGCATCTTAATACATTCAGAAACAGTTTCAAAACACTGTTCAGACTTTATGAAAGACTGAATAAAAATTGAGTCTCTTTATTCATTCATTTATTAACTGCTTTAGTTTACCAGGAAAGTCTGACTGGTCACCGGTACCCTTTGGCAATGGAAGCCCTAGAAGAAAAGCTCCAATTACAGAAAGATAATACAGCATAGTAGCACAATAACATTTTACAGCAATTAAATAATATAATATTCTAGCATAGAAAATCTGACACAGTGGTAGACAACAGTACTACGGAAATCATGCATACATTTTAAAATACGAAACACTATCAGAGTTGTTTGATTTACAGAGTGTTATGCAGAGCTCTGTATTAGGCTATTATAAAGCAGAATAGCTTATATTTTACAGATGCCTTGGAATACTGGCAGGTCACTTGTGAGAAGAGAAAAAGATATAAAAACAGAGATAAATTTAATCAATAAGATGTAGTTAGATATAGACAGAAGAGAAAACAGCTTTGCATATAGGTCACATTGTTAAACTAAGTATGAAAAGGGAATAGTGCAAGGAAGAGAGTGTAAGTTCCAATTTGGTTATGGAGAGAGAGGGTGGAAGTAAGACTGGGGTCAGGAGGTGGTTAGCAGAACTACTGGAATGGGAGAGAGAAAATGTTAGTCATCTTGGAGTGCAGCAGAAACATAACCAGGAATTCATCATATGTTGTTTTAAGTCATTTTTGAAAAAAAAAGGCAGTTATGTACTCACCATAACATTCCATCTGTGTTATCCATGTTCTTCCTCAATGAATGGGTTCTGATCCAACCATCAGATCTGATTTGGTCACTTTCTACAGATTCTAGGATCTGAATCTCTAGCTTCTCCCTTACCCATAATGCCCCTGATCATCACAATACCTCAGATCGAGTCTGCTGCTATTATATACATTATAATAATATATTAAAATAGTGACACTATGACAGGAAAGTGATAGCTGAAAGATCAGGAGCTCAGACAGGAACTACAGTTCCTAGCCGTTCAACCCTAGGAGAGACCTGACGGAAAAGGACAGGGGGAAGAAGGGAGGGAAGTTGAGAAAGAATGAAAATGGACAACACAGAAGGAATGTTATGGTGAGTACATAACTTCTTTATCTGATGTTGCCATTTTTGTTTATTCCTCAACGAATGGAACAGTCTCCCCAGCTACAGTAACCAGTAACCCTGGGTGGCATTCATGGAAGGATGTTCTGAGCACTGTAGAACCAAAGGCACCTCTCTTCCTGGAAATGATGTCTAATTTGTAACGCGCAATAAAGGTATGAGCATTTAACCAAGAGGCAGCTGCACAAATATCGTCAATAAAGGCTCTTGCCCAAAAGGCTGCTGAAGTACACATTGACCTGGTTGAACGTGCCTTCAGTTGTTTAGGTAATGCAATACCTTTCAAGGAACAAACACAGGAAATGCAGTCTAGTGATCCATTTATCTAGGGTAGTTTTAGAAAGTGGTCTTCCCATCATTCTTAGAAAAGGAAACAAATAGTTGCTCAGATTTTCTGAATGCTTTGAATCTGCCAGGTAAAAACCCAATTGTGTATGTACATCAAGAATTCAAATTTAGGGAGAAAAACTGGCAAACTGATGACCTGATTGATATTGTTTTCAGAGATGACTTTTGTTAAAAAGGAAAGATTTGTGCGTAAAGTGAATCTATCTTTGTGAAAAATCAAATAAGGTGGCTTTGGAAGACAGTGCTTAGAGTTCTGATACCCAGCTTGTAGAAGTTATAGCTACCAAAAACATAGGCGGTCCATAAAAAAACTTGAGATTCACTTTAGCTGATGGTTCAAAAGGGGAGTGTACTAAGGCTTGTAAAACCATGGTGAGGTCCCAAGATGGACATCCTTTATTGGAGGCCTAAGTAATAAAGTACTCCTAAGGAATGCTTTACACAATTTAGATGATGCAAAAGAGAAAGCATTATCCCTTATATGACATTCAATATGACTGCCAGTTGAACTTTAATAGTGGAAAAACTTGCTCTGGCCTGGAAAATGGAAGCAAGGAAGTCTAGAACTGCTGGATTTAGAGCAGTGAAGGGATCTAATTGTTTCTGATGAGCCCAAATAGCGAATCTTCCCCATTTGCTCTTCTAAACTTTTCCAGTACAAATTTTTCAAACTGGGGAAGAAAGCCTGGATTGTCTAGCGATCATTGGAATTGGAGAAGTGAATCAGTCGAACTGAGGTCTACAGTATCTGGGGTTGTCCTGATGGGTGAGATAGGAGGTCTGGACTGGGATCCAGTGTCCAAGGGGAATTTATTAAATGAAAGCAAAGGAAGGGAAATTATACCTCTCAAGGCCAAAAGGGAGCAATGAGGATCACTCTGCTCTTCAACTGAAGTGCTTTCTGAAGAAATTTGGGGATGAAATGCAGGGGAGAGTAAACATAAAGGAGACTGGAAGGACAAACATGGACTACAGCATCTCTCGGTGATTGCCCCATGAGGAGGGATAAGGGCAAAAAACTTGCTGCATTTGTTGTTGAAGGGGGATGCAAACAGGTTGCAGCAAGACTGACCTCACTTGTGGAAGATCATGTTTGCCACCGATTGTTTGAGAGACCACTCATTCGTGAGGCATGAGGATGGTCCTGCTGAGCCTGTTTGCTATAATATTGGACCTCCCTGGTATGTGCTTTGCCATTAGAAAGTCATTGGAAGAGATCACCCACTGCCACACCCTCACTGCTTCTCGACAAAGTGGGTAGGAACTGATATGCAGATTTATATCTTCTACTGACCACGTGCCTTGAACAGTCCGTCCTGGGTAATGCCCCCTCACCCCAACTGGGAGGCATGTGTAGTCAAAGTGACACTGGTGAGAGGAAGTATAAATGGATGACCTAACTCGATCTCCTCTGAGTGGGCTCACCAAAGAAGAGAATTTATGCACACTTGAGACACTTTTATGGGGTGAATCACAGGATAAAGATGAAATGACCACTGCACTGCTAGAGTCCATTGCAGAATTTGCATGTGTAAGCAGGCAGTAGCAGTCAAAGTTATAATGGCAGCCATCAAGTCTAATGCTTTAAGGATCAATTTTGGCAGGGATACTGGAATACAAAGAACTTGCCTGATGTGTGTCCTCAATGTAAGAATTCTGTTCTGAGGCAGAAAAGCTAGACAACTGACTGTGTCCATGCAAACTCCTCTGAAGTCTATTACCTGAACCGGTTGAAGATGAGATCTGAGCATGTTGATGGCAATTCCCAGCGAGAGTGCCAGGTGAATTAAATAATCTCTGTCTTTTATTAGAAGATGCTTAGTTGGTGTGGCAAGGAGCCAGTCATCTAAATAGGGAAATACTCTGAATTCAAGAAGTCTCAGGTGAGCTGCTACCACTGCCATGCATTTGGTGAACCCCCAGTACCTTCTGTAGCACTGGGGGTTGCAGTGAGACCAAAGGGGCAGAATGGACTAGACCATGATCATCCAGAATTTGGAGTTCTTTAAGAATTGGTTCAGATAACTTGGATCCAAAATTAGTCTTAGGTCCCCTGTCTTTTTGGCACTAAAAAGAACCTTGAGTAAATTCCGGATCCTGTTTGGTCTGGTGGGACCTCCTGGATGACTCTTTTGTCTAGCAACTTTGCAATGTCTTGAGCTGCTAGCGCTCTCTGATTAGGAGAAATACTGGGGAGAATTTTCTTTTGTTTTACTAGAATTTGTAAAAAGGGAATGAAATATCCCCTGGATATGATCCTTTGCACCCAAAAGTTGTTTGTGATGGCTAGCCAGGCATGTTGGTGCAAAGATAAGCACCCCCTGACTGCCTCCAGATAGGAATAGTCAGGCAACCTTTCAGGAATGTTAGAAGGACCTGTCTGAGAAAGAATCTCGAGATCCTTGATTCTTCATATCCCCTCTGCCCTGTGGGTGACATCTACCATTATAACTATTTCTCCCTCTGCCTCTGGGAGAAATGTCTCCATGTGACTCCTGGAAAGAACCTTGAGACGTCTTAAACAACATTTTCTTACCACCTTGCTCATTTCTAGAAAAGGGTCTCTGTAGGATAGAAAAGTGAATTCCAACAGCAGAGAAAATGTTTCTGTCCTGTTCACTATGGAAGAGACTCTCTAACAGTGTTGAGCCAAACAATGACAATCCATCAAAGGGAGCATTGATGAATGACACCTTGAAGGGTTCAATGAAATCACAGAACCGCATCCAGGCATGTCTCCTTAAAGCTATACCTGAACTGGTGTCCTTGATGTACCTTCTGTAGCATGCAAGATTAAACTCATGGATCCATATGAAATGGACTGTAGGGTGGCCATCACAAGTAAAAGGATTTCTGTTTCTCTACAGACATGGACCCTGGGATAGAGTTAGAGAGTTCCTTTATTAAGTCCCTCTGTATTCTGGTGAAATGTGCCAGGTAGTTCAGCGACTGCAATGCGAAAGTCACTGATGCATAAATCCATTTCCCAAATCTGTCCAAAGCTTTAGACTCCCTGTTAGGGGGATGGACAGTGGAGCTCTGTTCTCCAAGCTTCTTCTTTGTGGTTGCTGCAACAACCACTGTATCTATAGGAATTCCTTTCATCCAGTGCGGTTTATCTGCTGGGGCACTTAGTACTTTATTCTGGTGTTTTGGGATAGGTTACATGGATTCCGGCTCCTTCCACACCCTTCAGGAGACAAGATCTATAAGCTCATCCATGGGGGGGAGGGGGGGTAACCCAAGATGTAGATGGGCCAGACCCGAAGGCTTCCAAAAAAACAGATTCCTCCTGGGAAGGGGTTTGGGCAGACCAACCACCTTTCTGGCGAAGGATCTCTAGGATGTCTCCAAATGAGACATCTTCAAGTGGAGATCAAAAGGACCCTTTCCCCCTCATCAAAGTCAGTGTGTTCTGTGAGGGATTCCTGTGGGGAATCCAGGTCCCTCCTCTTGCATGTTCTCTTACGATGGACCTACTGAGTGGGATGTTCCAGGGAGGTATTGGAAGAGACAGGGAGCGCCATAGGTGGAGCTGTTTGGATGCCCTTCTGGGCTGGCTGTCCCTGAGGTGTAGGATGTGAAGGCTCAGATATGGGATCTAGAGAAGGAACACCGTACAGATTCATCGAGGGGAGAGTCGACAATACTCTTGGCTGAGAGAAGACCCTCTCCACCACCTTGAAGGCAGAGGGACCCGGAGAAACCAAGGACAATCCCTTGGGAGCCGAGACTCTCAGTGCAGACAATCCCCGATTCCCCTCGCTGATGGAGGAGTTTGAGCCAAGCAATCAAGCGCCGAAGCTCCAAAAGGAAGTAATTGCTCCAAAAACTTTGGATTCACAGTCAGCCTTTCAGGACCAACGCCAAACCCTTTGGTTCTGTGAACCATCATGCTCCAACACAGTCTGAGCTGACTGGGTCAGGAATTAGTCAGAATCAAAGTAGGAAGAACTCTCAGATCAGTCGTATCGACTGCTGTACCCTTCAGATCCATGGGTTCTGAAACGGGTGCCCGGATCACAGAAAGCAAATAATGGGTAGAAAAGCAGGATGACAGCTCATAGGTTCATAGGTGTTTACTGGGCTAATGACAACATCCCAAATCTCTGACAAGTTCTGATACCCTTGATAACTGTAAGCATGGGCCTGGGAGATGAACCATTTACAGGTTACCTGTGCCCATTAGAGACATAGGTGCCAAACTAGGGATGAGCTTCTGGTATCCCATCCAATTATCCAAGTTGCACATGAATTGAGTTAGGGAGGAACTCTGCTTCACATGGATCGGGAGCCTGTTCCATAGATGGGTAGTCTCTGGGATACATACCTATCTCTCCAGCAGGTCCTATTTATATCACAGGCAAGGTTTAAGGCTTTAGAATGGGTAATTCTGTTGCTGTTTGTTTTGTGGATATGCAGAAAATCCACCAGAGTGGGGTTTGGCAATGCCCTGTATGCCAGGCATGGATCTCCCCTCAAAAGCCTGTAGGAGACAGAATACAGGGATAAGGCCTTGAAGCGGTCTGCACAGGACATTTTACTTACGCCATGTATTCTTTTAATGAGGAACCTCTGTGGACGTTCCAATTGTTGGATATGTCTGGTTAGGTACATACCAAAGGGGGCATAAATGCCAAATAAAGTGAAATAATGACTTCCTTGGACTTAGATATCATACCTTTATTTATAACGCAACATAGAATGATTTCCTAACTACTGTAGACACGTGATGGTCAAAGGCTAGATTACTATCTATGTGTGCCCCTTAGTCCCCGACTACTGGGTCAACTCTCTAAGGGGTCTGTTGTCAATATGATATTTACCATGGATGGATGACTTCCCAAAGGATACTATTATGCATTTCTTGGAATTTAGTTTTAGTCCATGGCCCTGACACCAGTTGTTTGTCTGTGTCAGCCCCTCCTGAAGAACATTTGTGTCAGTGTGACATTTGCAATCATCTGCAAATTTAGTCAGCCAGAGGCCAGTGACATTGGCCTTGACATCTGAGAAGTAAATTCCAAAAAGGAGAGGTCCAACGACTGATCCCTGAAGGGCTTCACTTGTGACTGGTCTCTTTGTATAGGTGGACTCCCCAATTCTAACTTCCTGGGTCCTGTCTGTGAGCTAGTTGGCTATCCACCATGTGACTTACCACTTGAGTCTGTCAACAATGCCCAAGTCGGGTACTGTGTCAAATGCCTTGGCCAGGTCAAAGTAGGCAATGTGAATGATTCTGCCCTCATCCATTGCTTTGGTGACCTCCTCAAAGAAGTCCACCAGGTTGAGTACGCATGATCTGTACTTGACAAAACCAAACTGGGTTGGGTCCAGTGTCTGGAGGTTTACTATATCTGTATCGATCATCTCCATGATAATTCTTTCCATGGATTTACATACAAGACTACTGACAGTTATGGGTCTGTAGTTTCCAGGGTCTGTAGCTGGCTCACCTTTGTGCAGAGAGATGACTGTTGCCTTTCTCCATTCATGAGGCATGAAGCCTGTTTGCAGGCTACAGTTATGGCATGAAGCCTGTTTGGAGGCTACAGTTAAATAGTAATTCTAGAGGCCTTGACAGGTTATGTTCCATGCTATTTACAAGGTATCCTGGGATATTGTCTGGGTCTGTGGATGTAGTGTTCTTGGTCTTAGAGAGAGCATTAAGGATCTGTTCCCTAGTGATAGTAGGGGGAATTATACTTGATGATTATTCCTGAGCGAAAGTTGAGGGGAAGTGAGGGGTAAAGCTGGAGATTAATTTATCAGCCAGGAGGTTTGCTATATCGTCTGGCTCAGTACAGGTAGCTCCATTTACAATGAGCTATGCACACAATTGTGTATTGCCTTTGAGGTTGTGGACATTAGCTAAAGACTGCTTTGTGGTTGTCCTTGGCCTTAGGAGGCCAAATTTACCTCATATTTGGCTTTGGTAAACTATTTGTCCTCTGAGTTGTTGGTTTAGATGATGAGAGTGCTTTTACCCTGCTGGGCGCTACATCTCCTAATTTTTGCCATGACTTTCTTCCTTCTGTTATACAGCCGATTGATTGTGCGATCCCACCAGGGTGGCTTGTTTTTTTGAGTTAGTTCTGTACTTCTTCCTGGTGGGTACAGCTGCCTCTATGCAGCTATTAACATGCTTGTACAGGGTTTGTGTAAACAGTTTTGCATAGGAAGCAGCGTTCTCAGGATTTATGGGGATTTGAAATTTTGTCAGGTTCTCATTTAATAGCAAGAGGTTATCCTTAGAGTAGTTCCTGAATATTGCAGGTTTAGCTGGGGTTCCAGGTTTTATTTTTACTTCAAGGGACACCATTTTGTTATCGGACCTTACCAAACAGGAATTACAGTAGGGGGTGTGCAGCAGTGTCCCATATTAGTGAGGATCAGAGACAGTATGTCTGCACCCCTGGTTGGTGTACTGACTATCTGGTCCATGGAGTTTGTATTTACAAAATCCACTAATCTCTGTGCATGTACATTTGGTGTTGTACAGGATTCCCAGTTAATAGTGGGGTAATTAAAGTACACCCATGAATATGGTATCGGGTTGGATGGCTAGTGTTTCTAATATGTTTAAATACATGGTATGAGTTCCCTGGGTCATAGAGGGGGATCTATAGCTTGTAAGAAGTGATATTGGATTTTACCTATGGTGATTTAAACACGGAGCAGCTCAAGTGTATTGTGTGGTGCAAGTCACCACATCATCCAATATTCTACTCATTGGAGACTCCATTGTGACACACACTGATGTCTCTCTCACCAGGCTGAGTAAGGAGAAAGTTACTGTCACAGTTGCTCATCAGGGGCTAGGATCTGCCACATTATGCATGCACTCAGGTTGCTGCACCACAATTACCAATGTGACTCAGTCATAGTCCATGTGGGATTAAATAATCTGAGACGTACCTCCCTAGACTATATGAAGAAAGATGTCATGGTTTCCCAGAGAAAGAAATTGCTTATGTGGCGGTTCACTGTTATGACAGTTCACATCTTAAGGGTCGATGAATAGGCGTTCAATGGAACGCCTCTTCGAGGATATAATACAGACCCAATATAGGGCCAGTATAGCAGTGTCAATAATAAGTAAGCTGAGTCTTATGGTTTTTTTCTGATAGAGCTAATTAGGTACTGAATTGTTTGATACAACCAGCCTAGTTTCTGGTTGTTTTTTTAAGGATTGCTGAATATGCACCTCAAATGTTTGTGTGACATCTAACAGTTTAGTGTGAGAAATAACATCAATGATAGGGCTAAATTAGTGAGAAGATGAAGAATTGGGTCTTATAAGAAGCAAATGACTTGTAGAATACAGGAGTAGCTTGGTTTTTTTGGATTTAGTATTATTTGCGAGTTGTTGAGCTAGGATTCAATAGGAGAAAGATTCTAAGATATTTAAATGTAGAGTGGAGAGTTTGGATGCAGTGCAGATCAGGGTGTTGTCATCTACATACTGAATCAAAGTGGCAGTCTGCAGGTCAGTTGCTCAACAGTAGGGGACTTAGGACTGATCCTTGGTGGACTACAATAGAGATGGGAAAGATAACCATTGAAACTGTAATTTCTGACTGCTTGAACACTATCAGATCAGTCAAAAGCAGTTGGGGGGGGTTGGGTTAGGGTAGGTCAATTTTGTGCAATGTATTTGGTGAGATATGGTGTCAAAGGCTTTAGATAAGTACAGGAATAGGGCAGAGACAAGGCTAACCTTGTTTTGGCACTGGTTGACTGCACTGACAATGTGTAATAATCCTGTGGTAGTTCTCTGGCTAGGAGGGAAACCATGCTGTATTGGTGACAGTAAGCTACTGTCAAGTACATCATGTGATAGCTGTGTATGAATACAGCTTTCAAGAACTTCTGACAAGGATAAAAGAATAGCTATGGGTCTAAAGTTACACAAATTTGTAGAGATTCCTGTTTTGTATAGGTGCAAAACATTTTTTTCAAAGGGAGACATAACCTTTTTTATTGATTGATTTATTAGAATTGATACAGGGTAAGCAAGGTTATCAGCTGCTAACTTTATATATTTGTATGGGAGGTTAACTGCAGGGAGTGTGGTCAGTTTGAGCCTTTGGAGTTGTTTTTAATAGTGGAAATGGGACAGGTTTGAAGGAAAATTTGTTAATGTGTGAGTTGCAGCACTGTCTGGAAATGGTGTTTGTGGATGGATTACCTTTCAGTAATGAGGTGACAGATTTGATAACGTGTTCAATGAAGTAGCCTGCAAATTTTTTTTTTTGGGGGGGGGGGGGCACCTGGTGAAGGGTTTGCTTGGTTGCCAGGTTTGAGAAAATTATTGATGGAGGACCAGAACTGTTTGGGGTTATTTCACTGGTCTCTGACTAGAAGCTAGTGTAGTAGGTTTTTTATAATTTGATCTTTGTTTGCTGCAGCCAGGCTTCCTGTGTTTCAACTCTCACTGTCATGATTTTTTGGTGCTAGTAGATAGCCAATGGGCAGGGTTGTTTTTTATTCTATTACATCTGACTGGGGCTTGTTTACAGAGTTACAGAGTATGAAAAGAAAGATCTGGTAAAATTACTGGGTAGTGTCATGCAGTTGTAAGGGTTTGAGAAAGTTCCACATGATTTGCTGGAGGGTGGAGTATTAATGTTCTAGGCTGGATAAGTTTTGTACAAGACTATACTGCTGACTTTTACAGTGGTTTAGGGAACCTCTTAGTGAATGTTGGGAGGTGGTTAGTTAAGTTGTCTGGGGATGTGCTTGAATCAGAGAAGTTGTTGGGTTTATTGACAAGAATACAGTCCAGTGTTGTCACTGTACTGTTGGTCAGTGTTTGAATAGGTTGTTGGAAGCTGTACACGTTTATTGAGGGGGAGAGAGGGAGCTGCAGGTAGTGGCCCATTTGATGTTTAGTTCATGGCTACATGAGGGTTATTAAAGGACTTACAAAGACAGTATGTCTCTGGCTGTGTTGGTGCTATTGCCTGGTGGAATATATACTGCAAATATACATAAGGTCTTGTGGATGTTTTATCTGAGAAGGGAAATAAGGAGTTCTGCACTGTTGATGGATCTCTTGCAGAAGGGTACCACTTTACTAGTTTATGCACTACTCTTAGCACATGGACAGCACTTGCTTATCTTATAATCTCAGTTACGATAAGGCAGACAAACTTGTCTTTGCATAATAATATTGGTTTGACCTATACAAGACACTATCTTCAAAAACAAATAAAAAATAGTATACGGAATAAAAATGCTGCTTTAAGAAATGCTGCATGGGAAGAAACAGCAGCAATTTTTGTTAATTAGTTACTGTAGCATTTTTCTTTGTGGTGGTGGTGTCTGTGATGCCATCTCCCTCATCCCATAATTTCTAAAGCAAAACTCCCAAAATTCCCACACCTATAACTAAGCTCTACTAGTTATGAGCGCTGAACATGGATTTTGTTAAGATGTGATTTTCAGCTGAATCCTTACTTCTTTTTTGAAAGGAAATCATATGACTTTCTCTCAACAGACTTTGTTCAACACATGCAAAGCTTTTTAGTCCTTGTTTAATAAGTTGCGTCTTACCTCAGATGGTTGACCTGCTCCTACTACAATCAGCTTCCCATCTTCAAGCCCCACAAGAATATGGCTGTTCTCCTTTGTGACAGAGACGCAGTGAATTGGGACCTTCAAGGACAATGGTGATATGACAGCCTTCAGACTGAAATGACATACAGCAGTAATGAGAATCTCTTCCATATCAAATACTCTCTTTTAACAAACGAAAGATATGTACTCACTATATCACATACCTCTCGACTTCTTAATGCAATAAATCTGGACAAAGGCTGACACAATGGGGGTAGGCACAAAAATAGGGACACATTGTAAACATTGCTGTTATAAACTTAGAACAGGATTTGTGTTAGCATGCATTTTCTGAATGATATGCAGCCTGAAACTCAAATGCATGTCATTATTTACTGACTTTAACCCTTAGATTATCCCAGATTTTGACAGAAAAACACAGTTTTGATGAGGCACAGATCTAAAATATGAGGCAAAAATCTGTACAGTTGAGAGTTATGCAAGTGATTCATGACAAGGCCTGCTACTCTGGGTAACTACTAGGACTTCCACTTCTAGCATCTTCTGTATGGCACAATTTTTAATTGCTCTAGCTCCAGTGCTTGCAAGTGTGCACACCTCTGGTTGCTACATCAGTGGAATAAAGCTATAGGAGAAATGACAATGTTTCACATCATGCAACTCTCTCTGACAGTAGAAGCAATGTCGCTACATGTCTCAGCTAGTGAGATACACACCACATGTGTACTCTGAAGGTTTACAGGATTTAGACATCTAATACTCCCAACCTTCCAGTGATGTATAGCAAGCTGAAGTGTGAGAACAGAAAATAACTGGGAAGCATAAGAAATGAGTTTGCTTTCGTAGTAAAACATATGGCATTAGCAGGAGTGGCCTTAGGTCAACTGGTGCCCTAGGCAAAAGGGCACCATGGCACCCCCTACCACACCACCCAGTGCCCCCATCCTGGTCTGCCTATATGAAATAAATACTGGAAAAGTGCCCTTACTAAAGCGGCACCCTAGGCGGCCGCCTAGTTGGCCTATGCCTAAGGCCGGCTATGGGCATTAGCACATGTGCCAACTAAAGGAATACAAATCCCCGAGTGCAGGACCTACAGAAATTTCAAAAAAGTGCCAAGTTGGAGATATCAGATAAGGAAGTTCCAACAGTTACTCAGTGTAGACAGTTTTGATAGTCAGATCAAAGTTTCTACAAAGAAAACATTAACAAATAATGTGCAGCTATACAGTTATCTGTTATTCTAATTATGTGGTGATTCTGAGGAAGAAGGTACAGTTGTCAGCCTCATGCTCCTGTAAATGATACTTCAGAGTAATGCACTTCTTGTTACTGTAACATTAAAATGCTCTGATTTTCTGTTAGGTCAGGTAGGGATGGTTCACTTACACTGTCCACACTTTTTTAAATGAAACATTCAAATCAAAATTCTCTACTTCTAGTCAATATTTCTATGTGTACACTACTGCACAAAACAGAATTCAGGCTTGTCTTATTAATGAGTAATAATCTGATGAAAGCATTCAAAATCCTTCTTTGCACAGTTGCCTGTTTTTTTTTTTTTTTTTTATACTGGCTGCATCCTTCATAGTTGACAAGCTTTAAATATAGGTTCATAGGTTCATACTAGGCTATCTGCCCGAGGGCATTTACAAGCCTAGCGGAACTATACCCATTATTTTGCTGTGCCTCTGTCGAGCAGTGACACTGAGGTAATCCCTCATCCATTGGTCAAGATTTCTCTTGAACAAGGCCAGCGAGGTGCTCTGCCTCACATGTACCGGGATTTTGTTCCACAGCATAGGGAGTCTTTGGGTGATGAATCTATCCCTCCAGCGTTTAAGTCTCTGGGAAGAAACAGCAGCAATTTTTGTTAATTAGTTACACACTGTAGCATTTTTCTTTGTGGTGATGGTGTCTGTGATGCCATCTCCCTCATCCCATAATTTCTAAAGCAAAACTCCCAAAATTCCCACACCTATAACTAAGCTCTACTAGTTAAGAGGCAGGAATTTTTCAAGGTTTGTCACAATGCTGTACATTGCCTTGACATGTCTGACAATTAAATGTATAACACATTGTGAAATTCATAACTAAGAAGTTTATGCAGCAGCTAGCAAGGGTCTAATGGAGGTTCTAGTACAGATATCTTCACATGTGCATTATCTTATAGTCCTGTTTTTGTATTCATTCACCATCCTGCCATACAGCAGAAAAATCTGAGCTTCACCACACCAACACACCTTATTTTGGAGTTGTGGGACTGCACAGCATTATCTGAACTACATTTCTGCTACCCTGATAAGCTCAGTTCTCATAGTTTTCAGTTTCACCCATTAGTTAAAAATGCCTTACAATGTAAGCTTATACCTTTTCTTGAATGTTTGTTTGAGTGGTGCATAAGCTGTAGATAAGTGCTGCACAATTATGTAATTAATTTACATTATGTTTTCAGGAAGCAGTGCAGACTTGAGTACTCTGTCCATTTCTGGATATTGACATTTGTGTTAAAGCAAGTTTCACAAAGCCACCTTTAGCATATGATATAAGGCGACTGCAGCTTTCTACTTTGTTATCAAGTGTATACGTCATTCTTTCCCTTCTCTGTTTTAAAGTATTGAGTTGTAAGGGCTTATTTTTGGAAGGATTTTATGTGGCATACATACACAAGTGTGGGGCTGTATGTTTTTTTCTCGTCCCCCCCCCCATTTCTGCTATCCATCATGTAGCCAATCACAGGTCAGAATAAGTATACTCTTACTGTTTTTTTTCATCAAGCTGGTACCATTTGTGTGGCTTTGAAGTATAAATCTCTTTTCTTACTATGTGTATGACTACATGTTTGGATCTTAAGCTCAGTACAAAATACATCATTATTCAGATGCAAGTCCCCTTAAAAAATAAAGTAGTTCAATGCTGGGCTTGAATTCTCACTGTCTAAATAGGATTAAACCTAAGAAGACTGCTCTGCAGGTTCAGGGATTAGAACACCATCCCATACTCCACAGAGGAAAAGTAGTTTGGATAAAAGGAACATTATTTTTAAAGGTTTGGAATTGCTGGCCATTTCAGCTCGACTGATTTCTACAGATGACCTCCTTATATACTCCCTTACATTCATCTCTTTTATGTTTAGTGTTTTCTCTCCAGTATAGCATAATAATGCTGAAATAGAATTACAAACTGTTTTAAATGATAGCAGTAACATATGGTGCATGTGAGAGTCCAGCTGGTGATGTTGGCTAGCGTAGTTAGAAGACAGTAGGTGTTTAATTTTATGGTTGAAAATCACAGTACCCTTTGGAGTATGTAACACTTTAAATCATTTTCTTTTGCAAGTTTGCTTTTTAGAAGGATTATTGAATGAACAGAAAGTACTGGTTTAAACCTGGGTTAGTGTCCCATTTGCAATCATAATCTCATACATTCCCAGTTTTTAAGCACCTGAATTTATTAATGTTGACACAACAAAATACACATTTGTACCAAACAGTAGAAATCTATTAAATCACAAGTCATGTTGGTTAACTGCATAATTTATTTAAACTGCTGTGATTTCTACATTGGTGAAGGGGTAAATTTAAAATAATGAAAGCAGTATGACAAATCCCTAATATGTATATTTAGCTTTCCTTTAAATAAGTCCTATTAACTCATTCAGGAGAAGAACTGTACTACCCAAAGATGTTCCTAAAATCCTAATGGACATGTTAAATATTTTAGAATATTATATGTATTTTTTATGTGACACCTCAACACTGGCCCAGTAGTCAAGAAGTATCAATCCTCACCACTGGCAAAAGTGGGGAACGTACATACTGGGAGGATGACAAGTACACAGACAGTAAAGTACAATTTCCCTTAAGAGCACAAAGAGACAACAGTCAGTCTGGGCATGGTTTCTACCTCTTTCTCCAAATCCCCAGTAAGACTTCCCACTGACATAGCTGAAGGGTTGAGATGTCTGCTGAGTGGCCAAGCCAAGACTTCCAGCACCCTCTCTGTCCAACCAGTGCTTCATGTTCCTGTCCAAGTAGCTGACACACACACACAGACACACAGACACAAACACACACACACACACACACACACACACACACACACACACACACACACACACACACACACACACACACACACACACACCTGGGAAAGGCTGGCACAATTTACTACTTATGCCCCCTTCTGCCCAGACCATAAGGTAGTTTTCACTGCCACCAGCCACTACTCATCAGCTACTTTAAGGACTTTAGCAGAGGGTGTCCAATCTTACTGTGTAATGTTACTATTAATCCAAATGGTACTTTAACCAAGAGCAAAGCTATTAGGAGTGGCCTCTACAGTGTCACCAAATAAATATGCAAGTACTTTAAGAGCTTAAATATGTCTCACAAATATCAGCCACAATGAAAGGTTTAAATATATTGGGAAATAGGAAATACACCCCGGGGATCACGTCTGTGTCTCTTCTGGACAGTGGCATAGGAAAATAACTTTCTTGGGTGGCGTAAGCTATGGAACCTTGCTGGCTAGGCTTACGTAGGCCCTTGGGCCGATAGCCTAGTACCTATCTATGAACCTATGTGACATTCAAAGTCTTTCAGCCCCTCTGGCTCCTCAGTTCTTGAAATAGTAAATACCCCAGCTATTTTTCTTCTTATCAAATATTATGAAGTCTCACAGACCACTACTTCAGCAAGTATAACTGACAATTTGGTGACGCTCTCTCACATTTATTTTCTGCACATAATACTTTCATTCTGAAGAGGTTACACTACAGATGGGACTGGGTGGAAAATGCTCTCTCGACCTCTACTTAGATCAACAACTATCTCTTGCTAGTTATATTAGTAAGAGACAGTAAATTACAATTAAACGTGGTAATCCCAAAAATAAGAGATCCTCACATCATTTAAATATCTGCCATTGTTAATTTCTTATTGTTAATTACTGGTTTGCCAGACAAACCTCATTTGGAGAGAATTTCAAAGCAGTCCAACCATTCCCACTTAGGGAATGCGTCACGCCAGCATTATAAATCAGAATGCTTAGACTAAAACTGAGAGCTCATTCCAAACAAGTTGAATTTGTTACTTACATCAAGAAGAGTAAACCACATTAACACTAATAATAATATTAATAAAGCTATATTTTATAAATTTTAAGGAAAATGGTAAACATTAGCGGACTGGAGTTCCGCTGTGGTGACCCCTAACCGGAATAAGCCGAAAGACACAACAACAACAAGGAAAATGGTAAACAACTAATAAAAGATTCTTGAGCAATTCATAAAACATGCTTGCATATATTCTTAGCAAAGCGCATCAATTAAATGTGAGAAAGAACAGCAAAACTACATCAGCAAATAAAATTAACATTTTTGTACCAGGATCAAAACATATAAAAGTTAACATGCATGTACCCATTTCAAACGATAACATCACAATAAAGGAAATGGAATATGTTTGCATATAATCACATAAGATCTTATCTTCGAGTCAGTACTGTGGAAAATGTCTGTATAGGGCAGGCATTTACATAATTTCAGGAGTCACTAGAGCAGTTGATATAAAATAAATGCAAGCATCTCTTTATCGTTATATGCCTGCAAGTGTATTTCAAGTTAAAGGTTTATTTGGGTGCTTGTTTCTCAAACACAGTAAAAATAAAATATCAAAATTAGTCATTTACAGTAAAACAGATGACAAACAAATGAAAAAACAACACAGTAATAAAAGAAGTAAGACAAAATAAGAGTAAAGACGTCAGGTAAAACATGCTGGTAGCATGAAGTCTTAAGTTAAATAATCTTATAACATTATTGTGGAAAGTCAAAGCAAGGTAACAAAGGCTGCAAAAATATGGGAAACAATAATGCACTATAATAAAATCACAGATAACTACAATTATTATACAGAAAATGCAAAATCAAAATGAATATTCTTTATTATTGAACAGAATGTGAAAAAGTACATAAAAGACAGAAAGGGAGGTTGGTACTTAGACAGTGTTCTGCAAAATAGATGAAGCAAAAAAATGTCTTGGATTGGAACAGTCCAATTTACAATTCTTAGTAAACCTTCAAGTAGCATCCTCAAAAATGTAAAAACAGCTTATACATTCCTAAAGAATGTATATGTCATTGTCCTAGTCAAATGGGGTCTAACCACTCCATTCAAAGTCTTGTTATATTTGTCAAAAAAATGCAGTTTATTTCCGTAACCAGTTTGAAAGTGATTTTTGTCTTTTTGAAGGAAGGAAAAAAGAAGTTATGTACTCACCATAACTTTCCATCTGAGTAGTTGTTCTTCATTTGTCTTCAACCTGTGGGTTCCCGGATCTGTCTTGGATCCGACTCGGCCGCATATCCAGCATCTGATCCAAGCTCAAAGCTCCTCCCCTTATCCATAATGCCCCATCTACTCCTTCCCTTCAGATCGAGTTTGCTGCCCAATCTAGTACTCTCACCCGACCCAACAGAACCTTGTCCCTACCAGAAACCATAAACAAAGATAAGGATAAGAAGCACCCTTGCTGTGACCACCTCCTGTAGTCGTAGGGGCAACAAACAGTTCACACAAGGCCAGGAGAAGGGAGGAGGGACGGGTGAAGACAAATGAAGAACAACTACTCAGATGGAACGTTATGGTGAGTACATAACTTCTTTATCTGAAGTTGTTGTCTTCATTTGGTCTTCAACCTGTGGGACAGAGTCCCCAACTACTAAACACCTGTGAGGCCCTCATAGAAGGATATTCCGGAGCAAGGCAGAGCCAAAGGATGCCCTGTTCCTGGATACAATGTCCAGTTTATACAGTGAGATGAAGGTATGAGATGAGGACCAAGTAGCCGCAGAACAAATACCGTCTAATGAAACTCTGGACCAAAAAGCCACTGAAGTGGCCATATATCTGGTGGAATGTGCTTTTAACATGACTTGGTGGAGATATCCCCCCTGACACAATACGCCCGAATGATACATTGGGAAATCCAATGGGTGATGTAACTTTAGAGATTGGTGTCACTAAAATGGGTTCGGAGTAAGAGATGAAAAGTTGGTCAGATTTATGAAAGGTTTTTGTCCTGTGCAGGTAGAAACGTAATACTCTGTGCACATCCAATAAAATTTGGAAAGAAGACCAGGAGACTAACCACCTGATTAATGTTGGCCTCGAAAGCTACTTTAGGAAGAAAAGATAGATTAGTGCGCAAGGACACCCTGTCCTTTATGAAAAATCATATAAAGGGCTTTGCCTGACAAAGCTTGAAGTCCCAAAACTCTCCTGGCAGAAGTAATGGCAACCAAGAACACAGTCTTCCAGGACAGAAATTGCAGATCCACCAAAGCTGCAGGTTCAAAGGGGGGTGAAACTAAGGCCTGAAGTACTAACGTAAGATCCCATGGTGGCATAGGATCCTTCACCGGGGAGTCGAAGAAGAAAAGTACCTTTGAGGAAGGCCTTGCAAAACTTTGAAGATGCTAAGGGGCCATATTATCCCCTACATAACAATTAGAAATTGCAGCAAGTTGAACTTTGATTGTGGAAAAACTGGCACCTTGTTGAAAAATTCCAGTCAAAAATTCAAGCACCACAGAAACAGGGGCAGTGAAAGGATCTAGTGCATGCTGCAAAGCCAGGATTGAAAAACGTCTCCATTTGCTGGAGTACACCTTTCTGGTGCAAGACCTATGGGCCACCACCAGGATTCTTTTGACAGGAGAGGATAAGCCGGGAGTTCTGACCATCATAGGAACTGGAGCAGCCAAGCAGTGAGCTTTAGACTGTCCAGGTCTGGATGGGAATCCCTGAGGGATGAGATCTGGAATAGGATCCAATGTCCATGGTGGAGTCACCAGATGAGTCCACAGAGAGGGAAACCATATTTGGTGAGGCCAGAATGGGGCAATGAGGATTACTAAGTTCCCCAGCCTGTGAGCTTTCTGAAGGAATTTTGGAATTAAGGGAAGAGGAGGATAACCATACAGAAGACCCGGGGGCCAAGTTCTCTGGGGGGGTTTCCCTCGGAGGGGGGTTCAAAGCGAAGAACTCGCTGCATTTCGCATAGGAAGGAGAAGCGAAGAGATCACACTAAGGCTGACCCCACTTGTGAAAGATCTGTTCTGCTACTGAAGGATTCAGAGACCACTCGTAAGGCATCAGAATGGATCTGTTGAGCCTGTCCGCTAGAATGTTGGACCTCCCCAGGATGTGCATTGCCACCAGAAAATGGCTGGTGGAGATCACCCACTCCCATATTCTCGTGGCCTTGTGACATAAGGGATAAGATCTGGTTCCCCCCTGCTTGTTGATGTACTAGACCACTGACATATTGTCCGTCTAGATAGCAATCGTTCCTGAGGGAAGATGGTCAGGAAGAGAGCCTGCAACGCTAGAAGCACTGCTCTCAACACCAGGACACTGACATACAATCTGGTCTCATGGGGGACCACATAACTTGAACTGTCCTTCCAGAGCAGTGCCCACCCCCCACAGGTAGGAGGCATCCGTAGTCACTGTGGCCGTGGGGAAAGGTGGAAGAAAAGGACGACCCCAAACAAGGTTCGAAGAATGAATCCCCCATAGAAGGGAGTCCCTGCACACTCAAAATATTCAGACAGGGTGAGTCAACAGAAGATCTAACCATGACCATTGTACTGCAACTGCGTTTGAGGAATGCAAAGAATATGTATCTTCAGAGTGCGTATCCTGTCTGGAGTAAGAAAAACTTTGGTTTGAATTATGTCGAAACGTGCCCAAATGAAGTCTAACGTTTGGACTGGGGCCAAAGATGATTTGTTGAAGTTGATGGTAATGCATAACCTCTGGTTAGGAGAATAAAGGAATCCCTTGCTTGACAAAGTTGATCCCTGGAAGGGGCAGCGAGGAGCCAGTCATCCTGTTAGGGGAATATCTGTACACCCTGGAGTCTCAGCTGAGCCACTACTACTGACATCACTTTGGTAAACACCCTGGGGGCTGTGGTGAGACCAAAGGGGAGTGGCTCTGAACTTGTAATGACTAGCTCCTAGCCAGAAGCAGAGAAACCTGAGAAAGTGCCTGTCCATTTTGATGTGATAGTACACATCTTGGAGGTCGATCGAGCACATCCAATCGTTTTTCTGCAAAAAAAGGTAGGATATATTTAAGGGTGATCATCCTGAATTTCGTCTTGGCCACTGACACAGAGTGGCCTGGGAGGATGGGTTGGATGACTTGCTTTAATAGCAGTTTTGCGATTTCCAGTGCTTCATCTTCCCTGTGTGTGGGTGGGACTTCCTGGAGGTGTTTGGGAGGTGGAGGTGGCTCTAGAAAGAGGACTGAATAGCCTCTGGATATAATTTGCAACACCCAACGATCTTTTGTGATGGACTCCCTCTCCGTTAGGTGTAGTGAGAGATGGCCCCCGACCGCCACCAGAGACGAGCAGCCAGCCAACCCTTCAAGGTTGTTAGGTGGGTCTGTCGGAGAAAGGCTCTCGAGACACGTAATTTCTTAGACCCCCTCTGTTTCTAGGGCAGCATCTATCAAATCCCCCTCTGCCCCTGGGGGAAGGTAGGTCCTGAGCGTCCTGGGGAAAGCTCTGAGATTTCTGGAACCACATCTTCTTGGTCCCTCGCTGATTCCTAGAGAAGGATAGTTGAGGGGCCGAAAAGAGGATCCCGACAGTAGACAGAGTCTTCCCATCCTTCTCACTCTGAACTAATGTTCACGTAATGATTTCCCAAAAAGGGAGGAACCGTTGTATGTGGCAATGGTAAATGACACCTTAAAGGGTTCTGAAAACTGACAGAGCCACAGCCAGGCGTGTTGCCTGATGGCAATGCCTGTAGTGGTGGCTGTAGTGGCTCCCTCAGTCATGTGGGAGAGGAGATGCATAGAGTTATTTGCAACTGACTTTAGGGTGGCCATACGAGCGGAAAACTCCTTCTTGTCCTCTGGGGTCGACTCAGTGATCGCCTTCACCAGGTTTCGCTGCAACCAAATCACATGTGCCATGTAATTCAGTGCCCGCACAGAGAAGGTCACTGAAGTGTATACCCGCTTCCTGAAACGGTCCATAGTCCTTGACTCTTGATCAGGAGGGTGGACCGTAGAGCTCTCCGGAGCGAGCTCCTTCCTAGTGGCAGCTGCCACCACCATGGCATCAACTGGGGATCCCTCATGCCAGTAAGATTTGTCTGAAGGGGGGATCAAAACCTTGTCCGGGCATTTGGGAATGGGCTCCACCATCCAGTTCATTCCATGCCCGAGAGGTAACGAGATCCACTATGGGATCTGCAGGAGGGGACACCCAGGAAGTAGAGGGTCCTGCGCCAAATGCCTCAAGGAACACCGATTCATCACAGGTAGGTTTTTGGACAGAGCACCCTCCTCCCTGGAGAAGGAGTTCCTTGACGTTTCCGAAGGAGACATCCTCAGGTGGTGATCGGGGGGAGCCTTCCCCTTCCTCCAAATCGGTGCCTCCGGTGAGAGAGACTGGTGGGAAGTCTAAGTGCCTTCTTTTGCATGTACATTTGTGAGGGACGTCCTTAGTGGGAATCTCTGGAGGGGATTCGCCAACAACTTGCTGTTCCCAAGAGGGCGCGTCCTGAGGCAAAGAGGCGGCAGGGAGTCCCTGAGATGACAGAATGGCCTGATCCACACCAGAAACAGAGGGAGTCGGGACGGAATCCGAAGACGAGATAGTAAAGAGTCTCAAAGAAATTGAGAGAACCCTCTCCACCAAGATGAAAGCCGAAGGGGAACTTGACATCCTGAGAAAGGGCAATAGGAGGAACCGTCACCCTCTGACCTGACGGGGGAGTCAGAGCTGAACCTCCAGGCACCGAGATACCAAGGGGAAGGTTCTGCTCTGACACACTCGGAGCAGATACCAACCCCTCAGATCCGACGCTGAGGCTATGGCTCTGAGAGCCTACCTGCTCAAGGTGATGGCCAGCATCGAGGTACAAGGTACCGTTGGCGCCGGCTCCTCAGCGAGAGTATCCTTGGATCCTAACTTTAGGTGGCGGGCCAGCCAAAGCAGTGCGATCAGGGGATCACTTCATTGGCCTATCCTTCTTGGAAGATTTGTCTCCATCCCCGGTTCTCTTAGCGGGAGTTTGAGTGCCAGAGACAGGGGAGGAGACAGGGGCAGAAGCCGGGGCAGCAGGGTCTTGAGTCCTGGAGGACAAAGAGGGAAGAAGGCCCTTAAGAATAAGTTTGTTCCTCCTGTCCATGAGTTCCCAGGAATTAAACTTGGCACAGATGGAACAGGATGTTTGAAGATGGGCTGCCCCAAGATAAACTACACACAGACTGTGGCCATCAACTGGGGAGAGCTTATGGCCACACTCTGTATATTTTCTGAAGCAGGGTTTGGGAGCTTCAGGCATTGTCCCAACCTAAGTCCCAGCACACACACACACACACACACACACACACACACACACACACACACACACACACACACACACACACACACACACACACGACGAAAGACAGATATTTTGTTTTAGATGGAAACGTGTGAAGTGGAGGTAGAAAGTAGAAGAGAGAAGAAAAGAGAAGATTTTTCACCAAAACAAGCACTTACCACAACTTTTACAGCAGAGAGCATCGATCACGATGCGGACATGTAGTGCGGCAAATGAGATCTGAAGGGAGGAAGGAGACAGGGGGCATTGTGGGAAAGGAGAGGAGCTTTGAGCTTGGATCAGATGCTGGATATGCGGCCGAGTTGTATCTGGGAACCTACAGGTTGAAGACCAAATGAAGACAACTACTTCAGATCAAACAGCTAGTCATAATGTTTGATATCTTTAATCCTCCAAGTACAATACGTTTGCTACCTATAGACATCTCCAGCACATAGAGTTATTTCATCTTTATTCACATTAACTGAGAAAAATTGATGGAAGTTGAACGGACTGAATCAAAAACACAAAATAAACCAATGTTAGGATAAAAGAAAGATCTGTTTTCAGAGAATGACTCTCTTTGTGCAAACCTGTACAATGCTTTCCATCCTCTAAGGTTTGCAACTCAGAAATGCTTCTTGCTGAATTCACAACTACAGTAACAGTTTTTCAGGTCAGATACTTCATATTTCAAACCCACAGGAGCTACAGGCTCAAGGATGGGGTTAAGTGAGTTTCTGAGTCATTTACTTCTAATCTTGGGAAGTAAATTAATTTTATTAGGCAGTCTGAAACATAAAATACATCTGATGAACTGCTTACCTCTAACAAAAAAGCTACAGGAAGGGCAGCAAGAAAGCAAGCATGAATGTCTGACAAATTAACTCTAACTTAAAGAAAAACATAACAGATCAAAGACAAAAGTACTGCTAAAGAATTAAAGGCCGGAGGCAAAAGGGACTACCAAAACACAGCAAGAAATTTAGCACAAAATATAAAATGATCTAGACCCTTTGCTTGGTACAAACTGGAAAACCCTTTCCGTGTTGTTAATCAATATTATCCTAACAAAAGCTTCTTAGACTCTTAAGATAAAATGACAGAAGAAAACAACAGATGAAGAGGTAGGTATTAACTGCAAATCCTCCAAATTTTGAGCATAGCTCTAAATTGTGACTGACTTTGCCTCATATCTCTGCCCCATCTCTAGTAAAAATGTTGGACTTCCTGGTAAATCACTGAGGATTACAGTTAGTCAACAATGCTATTTATTTATTTATTTGCAGTTTGATTACCGGGGAAGTACACTGGGCCGAATTGACCCATTTTCAGTGTAGGCCCGTGGAGAAAAGCTCCAAGATGCATTATACAATTTAGATACAACTGATAGTTAATATTGAAGATAATATTATGTAGAATAGTTGCTCATAAATGCATTCAATATCATGCATAGTTAACAAATTCATTAAGCTTGAATGTAGGGATCATACAGTTTCATTTGAGGAAAACAGATATGTGTTAGGTGTGGAAACAGTTTACATACAAACCTTTTAAAAAAATGTAAATACGCTTTACATACACACCAACAGTAGAATGCTATTTACAATATTTACAAGGTTGTGCTGTGTGAGGGTAGTTGTAGGAGTTGTTGAAAGCTTAGAAAGAAGCTATAGAAATTGTTGAGAGCTTAGATAGACTCATAGAAAGATAACTATGAGAGTTGTAGAGCTAGACAGAATTTCAAAGTTATTCTTCAGAAAAAAAAGCAGGCTGATGTAAAACATGTTTTATTAACTTTCTAAGCAAATTATATATACAAATTATTTACATCTTTGCCCAGAATTTCTGAGCAAAGAAGTTGTGTGTTATGACTTTGACTACGAGTGACTTGACACTGTGAGGGAAGTCCATGCCCTACTGGATCCTGGCAGTGGAAATATTACACTTTGTTCTCTATGCTCCAACAGGAATAAGTAAGGCTATTGCTGCCAAAAAGGAACTAGTACAAACTGATTTGCTTTCTTCTATTATGTATTCCATAGAACTTCTTCAAACAGGAAGGCACATCAAGTTATGACTCCATTCTACAGTAAATGCATCTTTATATAATTACTGTTGTTGACTGTAAATGCATCTTTACTTAATTACTTTTGTTGATTTGGCTAGTCTCATGAGGCCTATGGCCTGCTTTCAGGTGAGACAAAAGGGGCTACTTTACAGGATCTTTTCTACTCTTTGGGTTTCTGGAAAGGAAAGAACATTGACTTCCTCCATACTTTTGTTGAGCAATATATTCTTCAGATACTAGAAGGAGTACACAGACTTTTGCCGTGATTGTCAAGTTGTACCTGGAAGGGAAACAAACAAACTCCTATACCCAGTGCATTTAAAGATCTTTCTGATGATGTTTACTGAGCTGGAGGAGGAAGTAAAGAGGACAGAGCAATGCTTACGAGGGGCTTCTACCAGTTTAGTGTAATAGCTTTTCTTCCTAAGTTTAGAGAGCTTCTTCACTAATAAGATAAAACCAGTTGGCTGAGTGCTTGAACTTTTCCCTTTACTTAAGGGACACTCGGTAACCAAGGAGAAAATTGCATTATTCTCTGTGAAAATGTCCTTCTTAAACTAATTACCCTTTGTTGAATACCAAAAACCATAGTAAGTCACAACTGAATTAATGGATGCACACCATTGCAGTTTTTGGTTGCTAACCTTAAAGAACTGTTAATGACCTAGAGGCTGCACAATGTTTCCTAAGCTCATGGCTAGATCAACAGTAGGTGAACAGCCTTTCCACTATACAAGGAATTAAACTGATTTGTTGGTTGTAATATTTCAACAAGGCAGCCATGGCATCCTTGTGTTGATTCAACATGTCTGGTATAATTCTGGCATGTCAGTCAATGACTTAGTTCAGAAGTGTATGTCCAAACTTAATGTTCTGATGTTGCTGGGATCTTGGGGGACAAGAAATGCTCTGTAGACTTCATAGTTGTAGATAATATTTTTTTTACTTTACTGGGATTCCGATTATTTTCATACTTCTGTTACTATGAACTGCTGTGTAGGCTCTGTCACTAATAACTCAGGAGCCACACACTAATTAAACTGAAATCAGCATGGAGACAGCATATCAAACCAATGTGTATACAAACTGTCTATAAGGCATGTCTGGAAAGAGCATCTGTGTACAATGATTGGGGTCTGGGATGTTAGCAAGTTTATTACTTCATGACATGCATCTCCTACTTAATGTTTCTAAAAGGTTGTCCTACAATAAGACAACTTGGTATACAGTTTACATTCTTGGTGCCAATATATAATCTGAGTAAGAAGTTTGTATAGACATGTTGTATCCATGCGTAGGCAGAACTAACTGCCTGACTTTTTACAATGAAAGATTTGAATGAAAGCTATTCCTCCCACAATCTAATGAAAACCACAATGTTTTAACGGTGCTAAGAAATTAATTTGAAACAATCTACATATGCTGCAAAGCTACAAACACTGACTGCAAATTATTAAAAGTCTAATATGCTGTGTACTTTATAGCAGTGCAACTGTTTGCATGTTAGGTATATTTAGGAGTGTTATATGGGCTTAGTGACATCTGTTATGATTGGAAGCCAAGTATGGGACCAGGGTTGCCAGACGTCCCTATTTGGGCGGGACTGTCCCGAGATCAGCAGCCTGAACCCGAGTCCCGCCCTGCTTGTTTAAATCCCGGCCAGCCTCCGCTTTTTTTTTTTTTTTTGATTGGCCCGTATACCTGGCATACAGGCCAGTCAAAAATTGGTAAACACAGAGCTTCTTGTGTTCCGCATTAAAAAGAGGTAGCTCCGTGTTTAGTGATTTTTGATTGGCCCGTATGCCGGTATACGGGCTAATCAAAAATCGGTAAACACGGAGCTACTTCTGTTGAATGCGGAACTACAGTGTTCCGCATAAAACACGAGAAGCTCCGTGTTTAGCGCAGATATGTTTAGTGCAGATCTTTAATGTGGAACTCTGTTCCCTTTTTTTTTGCTCTTCACTTTTTTTTCCGTCCTTACCTGGCTGATATGAAATCTGGCAACCCTGTATGGGACAAAGGTATATTTCAAATGATTTACTGTAGATAAGTGACAGATGTAGAAAGAAACATTAGATGGAATTCTATAAATCTGAGAAGGAGTTCTTGGCTTGGGGTAATGTGGGTATGGTTTGTAGAAGCGAGGACAATGTACATCAATATTCTTGGCACTTTTTAATCTTTTATATTTATGAGCTAGCTAGCTGGATATTTGTCTATAATTTCTCCACAAGGTGACAGTAATGGTTGGATATTTGGCTTTCATGAGTCACTGTTCAAACGTTGGTTATATTATACCATATTGTTATAAATTCTGATGAGTTTAAGCTTTAGACTTGCTTGAATAATGGAAGGGATGACTACATCAAAGGTAGATGTGAGGTGTATTCAAAGTTATGTCAAGTAAATGACCACAATATCAGAGAAGTTATGGATTAGTAGTAGACTTTAGAATATACTTTCAATAATGATGGGAATTGATCTACAGGACACAGACCATCTCCTTCTAATTATATACTTGCAAAATGCTGAATCTATTCTGGTTTGCTTAGTTGGCGTCATTTATTTCAAGCAAAGATGGATACCAAACTCCTTTTGGCTTTTGTACACAGCCTGGCTGGCTACATTTTTTCCCTAGCTCTTTTTCTTTCTTCATCTCCATTCCAAAAGAGGCATATTGCCTTTGCTTTGGAAGTATATTGTAAGCACTTGTTTGTTGGTTGTGGATTATACCTTTTGTAAAGTAGCATGGATCTTAATTAGAAGTAGAGGGGGGCAGCCTAGTTATACAAGATCTGTTTTTCCTGTGAGGAATGGGGAGTATAATAAGCCTAATTCAACAAAATGTTTGTGGTATGAGCTTCCTGCTGAAACTGGTGAAAATACTTTCATATCTTAAAAAAAGTCCCCGCAATTGCAATTTTATTCTTACAGGAGACATATTTGCTGGAATCACAGCATCAAAAGTTGGGAAGTAGAGTTATGCAGAGGTACATTATGTGAAATGCCCTAATGACAAAGACAGACATGTAGTTATAATAATGCACAGTGGGGTCTAACTTTACAACTGATGCAGTTTTGAAGGACGACTGGTGAAGTAGCATAATGGTTAACTGTTGTCTTTGTGAAGCTAGAATAACTCTGATCAACAAACAAATCAGTGACATGCACACAAGAGACTGGACAGTGATCAGGGTGGGGTTGATTACATGATGGGGAATGAAACATGAATACTACCTTTGAAGGTGCTTAGTTGGAGACACTGGGTCAGGAGGTTATGGATGTTAGAAATTTGTTCAAGGAGATATTTTAGTAGCGTGAGATTCATGGATGTTTTAAAAGCTACTTATATGAAAGTTACGTACCATAATGACAGATCTGTGTCGTTATATTTTTGTCTGGTTCAGCATGTGGGTTTTCAGACCTGGTCAGATCCGACCTCAGCACCTTATACCAGAATACTGAATCCATGTGATCCAACTCCTCCACTACCCAAAATTTCCTCCTCCTGGCTGATTTACCTCAAATCAAGTTTGCTGACTAATTCCAAAAAGTCTCTAATAACTGCATTAGGGAATAAGTGGGAGGCTCTACAACACTGTCTATTATGGAATGAAAAGTGGAACAGCAGACAGACAGGGTCCTATGAAGGTCTGATCGACTCCCAAGTGCAGGGAGATTCATTATGGTCAGTACATAACTTTTGTATCCGATGTTGTCTATTGTCCGATTCAACATGTGGGACAGATTCCCAAGTTGCCTAAAAAGGTCCGGGGTGGACTCAAGGAAGGACATGCCTGAGAATGGTACAGCCGAAGGATGTGTAAGCGCTACACTGCACATCCAATTTGTAATGAGATACAAAGGTATGAGCTGTTGACCAAGTAAGTTACTACACATGTATCACTGCTAGGTACTCTTTTTTGCAAATGCTGTTAAGGTTGCCATCGCTTTAGCAGAGTAAGCCTTATGTTTAGACTGTAAATACAATCTTCTTGCCTTATAAACTTTATAATAGATAAATACTAAAATCTGCCAGCCACCTAGAAAGTGTGACTTTTAATACACTTTATCCTAGTTTTGTCTTGGAAATGAGACAAAGAGCTGGTCTGATTTTCTAATGTCTTTTGTACAATTAAATAAAATCGGAGTTGCCTATGAACATCTAAGGTATGGAGAGTGTGTTCACGCTTGGTAGCAAAGTTTGGAAAGAATGCAGGCAAATCAATTTGTTGATTTAGGTTTGTTTCTGATGCCACCTTTTGAAGGAAGGAGGGATTTGTTCTCAGTGAAACTATCCTTGTGGAATATAAGGAAGGGTGGCATGCACGAAAGTGCTTCTAGTTGCAAAACTCAACTTGCTGATGTGATGACAATCAGTAAAATAGTCTTCCAAAACAGATATTTTAAATCTTCTAATGCTGCACATTCAAAAGGTTTTTTGGTCCATGACTGTAGTAAGACTAACATCACATGGTGGAACTGGATCTCAAACAGGTGGTCTCATTACATCCTATGTGAAAATTTGACATGGCACCCATTTGGACTTCTACAGTAGAATACCTGAAACCTTGCATAAAAAATTCAGAAAGAAAATACAGTATCGTTGGTAGAGGGGCTGAGAAGCCCTTTCATGATGCCCAAATTGAAAATATTTTCCATTCGCTTTTTTAGGTGTTTTTGGTTGATTCCTTGTGAGAAGAAAAAATTATGTGGACTACTGGGGAAGAAAGCCTAGCAACTCTGGATATAATTAAAACTGGAGAAACTATGCAGTTAGTTTTGGGGACTGAAGATCAGGTAGAGGCATCCTGGATGAGTGAGAAAGTAGATCCGGAATGGGATCCAGTACCCATGGTGGGTGTAGTAGGTGAGGCCAAATGAAAGGGAACCATACCTGCTGAGGCCTAAAGGGTCAATGAGGATTACCCTGGTCTTGCACCTCATGGCTTTCTGAAAGAACCTTGTGAGGAACAGAATTGGTGGAAAGGCATAAAGGAGACCTGGGGGACAAAAGTGGATCAAAGCATCTCTCTGTGACTATCCCTGTGGAGACATGACGGCAAAGTAACAGCTGCATTTGTTGTGGAGGTAGGAAGCAGAGACCACAACAAGGTTGGCCCCAGTAGCTGAAAATGTCCATTGTCACTGTTTTTTTGAGATACCACTTGTGAGGTTATTAGGATCGTCCTGCATATATACTGGACACCCCAGGAGTGTGTGCTGCCACTAGAAACCAGTTTGAAGACATCACCCATTGCTAGACTCACATGGCTTCTCGGCAAAGAGAGTATGAAAATGTTCCATATTGCTTGTTGCTGTGCCAGATCACTGACATATTGTTTGTGTGAATGGAAATCACACCCTTGGGTAGGAGGTGTTGAAAAGGCAGTAATGTCAGGAGAACTGCGCTCATCTCCAAGACAGAAGTTTGACCTCTACTGATGACCATGTCCTTTGAACTGTCTTTACTTTGAAGTGCGCTCTCCACCTTAGAAGGGAGGTGTCCGTGGTGACTGTGGCCCTGAGGGCAGATAGGCAAAAGAGTCTGCCCAGAACCACTGACAGAAATGTGATCCATCAGCTTAAATGATCGCTGCATACTTGAATAAGTTGTATTCAGGTGTAGAGTGAAATTTCTGCAACCAATGTACTGCCAGTGTCCACTGTAGGACTCTCATGTGGTATCTCCCTAATGGGACCACAGTAACAGTAGAGGCCATCAGCCCTAAAAGACCGAAGATGGGTCCTGCCTATGGGCATGGATGTTGTATCACTTGATAGGCTACAAACCTTAATATCTGAACTCTTGGAAGTGGAGTTTTGCAATTTGTTAAAATGGGTCTATCTGGCACCCTATGAATGCTATGTTCTTCATGGGAGGCAGTTTGCTCTTCTTATGAATCATTGATATTCCAAATTGGTTTGCTAGAGTGAGAAGGAATGCTTGATGTTGTAATACTAGATCCTTGGAGGTAGCAGTTAGTAACCAATCATCTAAATACTGGAAGACCTGGATCTTTTGCAGTCAGAGATAAGCTGCTACTACTGCCATAATCTTGGTAAACATCTGGGGTGTCCATGGCAAGGGGGGCTCAAAACCTTGTCCGGGTGACCTGACATCATGGAAGAAGTGACAGCGTCCGTCACAGAAATCTCAAGACTCTGGTATTCAGGCCGACTGAGGGCTACCTGCAGGCAGATTACCCAAGTGTGATGACTGCAACAGTGAATACACTCGAACATCTATATTTATGGTACGTGTACACAACTGTACTTTTTTCTTTTACCTTAGGTCCAAAGATGGTGGAACCACCACAGAGGGCACTGATAATGGATGTTTTGAAGCTTTCCATGAAATCACATAGCCTCCTCCGGAAATGGAGTTGCATGGTAACACCTGTACTGACTGTCCTTGATATACCATCAGCTGCATTTGACAGCAGTCACATGGCCACATTTGAGGTAGACTGTCAGGTAAACATTTGGGCATCTACTGTCTTTTAGACATCCATATGCAAGCTACCCATAAGAGACTTGGAAAGCTTATTGATCAAGTTTCTTTAGAAATGTGGCAGGTGTGCTAGATAGTTCAGCACTCGAAATGTAAAGGTTGCTGATGTATAGGTCCATTTCCCTATCCTGTTCGATGCCCTTGACTCCCTGTTAGGGAGGTGGACAGAATAACTTTCCTTAGATAGTTCTTTCTTTGTCTTTGCTGCTACCACCATAGCATCTACAGGAGAGTCCTTTGACCAGTGCTTTCTACCTTTTGGGGGAACCAACATTTTTTTTTGGGGGGGGGAATAGGCTCTGCCACATTAGGTTCCTTCCAAACCTTCTGAGCAACAAGATCTATTACGGCATAAGGTGGTGGGACCACAATAGGATGTTGATGGGCCACACCCAAAAGCTTCAAGGAATATAGACTCTTCAGAATAAGGAATTTCTGTGGACTGCCCCCCCTCTTTTCTTCATCAATTCCAGAATATCCCCAAAGGAAACATCCTGGGGGGATCTTTGGAATCCTTCTCCAACATCTATGCCCATGTCTTCAGTGACAGACTCAGGAGAGGAGAGGAGTCTAAATGTTTATGTCTGCATGTCCTTTTCATAGGATGTTCTCAGGGGCTCTGATGGACACACTTCAGAGTTGGATGGGGAGCTTGAACACTGAGTTGCCTCACAGCTAACTGGGTCTGTCGGTCCCTATCTTTCCAAACGAGAGGAAAGAGGCACAGGATCCACTGGGAGCCAGGACGGATCCAAACTCAGTGCACACACCAGTATCCTTGGCCCAGCCAAAGCCCCTTCAACAGCCTCAAAAACCAACTCAGCTAATGGAGACAAGGAGAAACTACTCCTGTCAGCAAACCTGGTAGGCTCCCAACTGCAAAAGAGGTCAGTTCTGAGGAAGACCTCTGAGACAAACTGTCCAGTACCAGAGCACTGAGGGGGAAGAACGGTTCTAAAAACTTTGAAGCAGACTTCACTGTTGTAGCTCAGAAGCTCAGGGACTCTTCTTGACCCGAAACCATTGGTCTTGAGAGAGTAAGGGAAGATGTCGAAGCCGAAGTCTCCAGGACTAGCAGATCTTATGTTGGTGTAGCTGAAGGGTTTGGACCCATAATCAATTCCAGAAAAGGAGAAGGTGTGGAATGGCCTGTTCCTGGTCCTCTCCTCCAGGATGGTGATGGGAGGACCTCAAGCTGAATCAGTGTCCTCCGGAATTTCCATATCATACAAGTCAACATCCAACTCAGTAAGACTTCTAGTGGATAGACCAGACCTTGAAGAAGCAGCTACATATGCTGGTCTCGATGGTAGCATTTGTTGAAGTATAGGTGAATGAAGACTGGGGCTGAATGGCCCTGGAGAAAAGGTAGGTTTGGGGGGAGGGGGGTTCGATCCAGTTGCAGGTGAATCTGACTGACTCAACAACTTAGGTGCCAGACCTGGAAGAGCGGTTGGATCCAGAGACCTTTTCTTCAACTTTTCGACCCTCTATTCTTGTCTCTTCTTATCTTGTTTGTCTCTGTTTCTCTTTGGGGCTTTCCCTCTTTCGATTTTCTCTCTCTTTCTCCCTCTTCTTACCCACAGATGGAAAACTGGAAGGTACTTTAGCCTCAGAGGACATTTTGGACCCTGTCTGAGGGAAAAGTAAGCCTTTGAGAATAGGTTTCTTCCTTCTGCCTTGAAGTGCTCTGGTACGAAAAGCAGCACACATGCTGCAACTATCCTGTAGTGAGAGGGACTTAGACAATAAACAGTTACAAAATGGGGATCTTGGCGGGGGGGGTCTTGTGTCCACAGGGTGTGATGTTGATACAAAAAAGATAATTCAGTTTAATGGGGAAAAAGTTACAAGGATCCTAAAAAAGATTCAATATGACATATCTTTTAACAGGACATTTGGTGGGTTATGCAAGGTAAATTGAGGTGAATGAAGTTGATGATGTGTACTTGCATGACTAACAAGCTGCTATAATGCCTGTTAAGCTGCAAACTGTTGAGATTCATGAAAAAAGCAAATGAAGATGGAGACGTAACATTTTCAAGAAAAAATAGGAGATAAACTGGACTGCTGGAAAAAGAGGAGAAGGTACAGATTTAATGGGCTACATAAAACAAAGATGGTGCAGTGAACAGTTTTTCAAAAAATATATTTGGAGACTGAAAGCATGATGATTCTGCCATGATAAGGAATACAAAAAGCCAACAATTTCTTTAATTCAGTTTGTCTCATGTTATAAAATGGGTTTTATGGCAGTTATGGCAACTAGGAAGGAGTTCTGCAGCTGCTGTTCAACCTGCACATGTTGAGAATGATTATACGGAAGCAACATTTCATAAACAAGTGTAATCTGTGGAGGACATTTAAAAACATAACATGCATTGATTGGAAAACATATTGGCTTTTGTTGCAATAGTGGTATATTAACTTTTAAAAATGCAGTGGAGGTGATTACCAAAATAAAATAACTTTCCTTCTATGTTTCTTATTAAGAAGGTGCTAAGGAAATATGGTGGGATTCCTAAATGTGGGAATAATACCAGTTCAATGGAAGATTAATGAGAGGAGCAAAAAGATTTGGGAGTAGAAAGAAGAATTTTGGTTCTGCTGCTAGTGCAGGATGGTTCAAGGAAGTGAATATTACAATGTGAGATTATTTGAATAGAAAAGAAAGACTGTATAATTTTATATGGTGGTTGATGTATGCTGGTTGAAAGATAGAACACTTCAATATAAATTAGTAAAGATTTGGTGATGGAATAGATCCCAACTAAATCTGTTGTCCTAAGTACTTGACACTTTACAGGAATTACAATATTTACAGTGAACTGCCAATGTGTAAGAAATCTGACTGAAACTGCTGAGATCCTCAAGTAAATTTACAAAGAAAATGCGCAAAGGACTGAAGCCATCCATCATCAACAAAACATTTGTAATTTTACACATAAGTTTGTATATTATGCTTCCTATAGGAGTTTGTGAAAATTCTCATCACTAACTTACAAGAGGGTAAATTTGTCAAGTATAAAAATGATGAAAACAGGTAAATGAATATTACAACTTACGAAGTCTAAACTGAAGATCATTTGAGTGAGGGAACATGTTTATATGATGAGGTAAAGATTAAAGAATTCTGTGTTTCCTGACAGACTTTGTTACCACATACATTTTGGTAGGATAGGAATGTGTTCAAAGATTAATAAACGGCAAATGTGCAATGATATTATTTGAAAAAGATGAGATGCAAAATATTGTTAGAAGGTAGAAAATGGGAAATGAACTAAACATGTGGTCCCATAACATGACCATATCTTATGTCTGAAAGAGGAATGGACATGCATTTACCTAATTTCCAAAAAGGAAAAAAAATAAAAGTGTGACTGAGGATGGTGCTTTAAGCATGATCCTTTTAGCTGTTAACTCAAAAAGCTAAAGTATTTTTTTCCTCTGACTGCATCTGAAATATTAACAAAGATACCAAACAAGAGACATTATATTCAGCTCATGCTTTCACTCTCCATCCCATTTTTTTCTACTGCTGAGGACAATGAAGCCACAAGTGAGTACAAATAACAATAACCTTTTTTCTGGTCACTGAGTATCAAAGTCAATACATTATAGTCACAGGCTTCATCAGCATAGAACGGTAATTATATTTATGCATTCTCTATGGTAGGGAAAACTAGGAAATCTGATTGTTCATTTTTAATATTTCTTTGGTTTAGCATGAGAATAACTTTTGAAATTATGTATGTGCATGTGCTTTACATATTAATTGTAATATATCTTGCTTGAATTACTATTCCCATGACAGAAGTGGAATTAAGAATATCTTACATAATAATGTCTCTAAAAGGTTAAAGTCACAAGCATTTCATGACAGCAGTAAAGATGATGAAGGTTTATATGGATTTAGGCAAGGAGATGGTGATTAGACAACGGTGATATTTCTTCAATCTAAAGGATAATGATGCTCACTTTGCCCTGTCTGGTAAGCAGTGCATAAGATACATATATTTACAGTTTAACAGGTCTTTGGATGTATTGCATAGGGCAATAACTTACACCATCATGCATTACTAAATTTGAAGAAGAAAGTTCTCTTAGCTGGGAAAATAGCTATTGTAATGCCATTACACAAGGCTGGCCCAACCACGGACCTTAGTAACTATATACCCATTACTCTCATTAGCTTCATATGTAAAGCTATTGAGCACATTACCTCAGACTTCATTAGTCTGGACAGTGGAATTCTCCCACCACTGGACCTTCATCTGTTTGGCTTTATCCAAGGGAGGTCTTGCCTCTTTAACTGCATTAATTTCTTTGAAAGAGTAAAGGAAGCAGTGAATAGTAGTTATGCAGACCATACAGCAGATCTAGACCTGTCCAATGCCTTTGACACTATTCCTCATGCAAGCATTAATGATATACTTTTAAATCTGAATATTAGTCCTTATATTGTGCGATGAATAGCTAACTGGTTGTCTTACAGAACCTGTGTGGTTACAGTAGCAAGTGCTATTTCTGAAAGCAATGATGTACCACAGGGTTCAGTTCTTGACCCTCTCCTATTTGGCATATACTTCATAGACCTTCAGGCCAGCACTTCTGGCCTATGGTTAACACAGTCTGCAAATAACTGTAAACTGCGTTTTATTTGATCTTCAACTGACTCACAATTGCTCCAGCATGACTTACTGTTAACAACTGGTGTGAGAACAATGGTCTCAAATTAAATGTAAAAAAAGACTGCATAGTTCAATTTGGTAAACAAAACAGTTTCACTTACAGTATAGGAGATGCATCCCTTTAATCAGACATTGTAGGAAGGGATATGGGTACTCTTGTTGATACTTCTTTATTATTTGACCATCAAGTCTCCACAGTAGTTCAGAAAGCCTTTTATCTGTCCCATCTAATTTCCACAGGCATCTCCACTAGATCCAAAGAAGTCTTGGTTCCCCTTTACTCATATCTGATCAGACTCATTACTGATTATAAAGCACCTTTTGGCATGTATTTAAACATATCACACAACTTGATAGACCTCAGAGATTCATAACTAAAAAGATCAGTGACTTTAAAAGTCTTAGTTATCAGAAGAGACTGGCAGCCCTTTCTCTGTATTCAGTCTCTTACAGACTCCTCTGTACAGATCTATGTCTAGCCTTTCATATCATGAAAGATCCAACCCTATTTGATCTCCTATTCCTTCGCAGAGTTAATGGTACATTAAATACTCATTTAAAGGAAATAAACCTTCAAGGCACTCTGGTGTGATAGATTCATATCCCACCATATTCCACAGAGTAGCACCATTGCCACTTTCAAAGTAAACTTAAACAATTGGATGAGCAGTCTCAAATTCTCTCCTGGTCTACCTTGTTTTCCCCTCCTTGAGGCTATTAAGAAATTCTGAATAGGGATTTTTGGCTAGGCTTGAAATGGTCTGCAGATTGCCTAGTACTTACCTATGAATAAATGGACTTGGAGATTTGTAACAGTGCATTTATTATGAAACAGTCTTCCCCCTGTTGGTGATTCTGATGGATGAACGTGGCTACTTGTTGCAGAGATAAAGGGGCAGGATATTGAGTGGTAGGCTGAGCAAGTACAATAGTTGCAACTGTGTTTCTCTAATGCAAATAGGATATGATAAGGTATGAAGGAGATATTTAGTGGTGTTCCCTAGATAAGGTTTTGAGTGGTTGCAGATGATTTTGAATATACAGCGTCAGTCACTTCCTTTTAGAAGTTTGTGCAAGTTGTTAAATATAAAATTAAATACTGACTTCACATAAAACAGCACTGGAAGGTAGGATGGAGAGATTTTATTGAAAGTTGAGACAAAGGGGCCTAAATAAACTGGTGGAGTAGAAACATAAAAGCCCTAACTATGGCCCAGATGACTTTGTCGCTAACACAGTCTGATAAGGAAAATGAGGAAGGGTAGTATGAAGCTGGCTGTTCACTGACACAATAAGTTAAAGGAGTGGTAGTAATGCCAATGTGCAGCCTGAGCCACTGTCCGCTGGTAGCCTTCATCAAGGCTGGAGAGAAGCATGCACTTGCATGGGGAAGGCACTGTGGGCCTCGACAGTGATGCAAATCACAGGTACTTCTGCCTAGGGGTGGTATTGGTCCATTATAAATGTTCACACTGCTAGGACACCTGGTAAGGCAACAAGTACCACCATGGCTGCCTAAATGACAGTCCTTCTAGACAGTTCTTACCCTGATTCTAGGTAAGGAAATGAAAGGGTATATCCAGCTGGTAGCAGTTATGATGGTCAGCAGGTATGGTGGCAAAAATCACATAGAAATAAATATAAGACAAAAGGAAGGGAGCAGCAAGGGGGATATGGAGTGTTTTTTTCAGCATTATAATGGAGTAATAAGTCAGGCAAGTTTTAACTGGATGTTTGACTGAAAGTTTTGAATGCAGTAGTTGGAAAGTATCAACTTACATTAAGATTATGAGTGAGGATTAAAGGACGAAAGCAAAAAACCCAAAAACAGTTCGCAGAAACCACCTTCAGCAAACATAAAAAGAACTTCTTTTACCTAATGTGGGAGAGAGGGAACACCCTCACATACACCCTGGAATTATTTAGACCAACTCTGAGGTAAACACAACAGTGAAGAAAAAGGCAATCTCCATTGCTGATGAAAGTGGTTCTGGTGAACTTCCATCAATTTATTTGCATTCGCTGAAACTACCTTCAACAAGATGATAATGCTCCCAAAGGGAATATACAGTAAACAGAAAGATTATGGGATATGAATCTGGAAATAGTTGACAGGGATGAGTGAAGAAAGTACAATTAGGCACAACAAGTGATGAAAGAAATTAAGGATTTTTACAAATTAGATTATTTTGAATCAAATAACTAATGGCAAGAAAAATAGAAATAATCTGGCATCATAATTTAACAAATTCAAGACAATGAAAGGATCACATTCAATTCTTTCAAATTATGTAAAAATTATGGACTTTGTATACAATTCTTAAAATGTTGTTTAAAACATCAAGAAATGTTTTTCAAAAACAAACAAACAAAAGAATAACAGTGTCAGTATGAGCTGCCTGTGTACATTCAAGGTAGCAATAATTCCCACCTTCTTTTGTGGAAAACTACTGGTAGGTGGTTGGATTGATTCTGAATATTGTTCGAGATCACCACTAAAATGAATATGGAATTTGCTCTTAAAGACAAACTGTCTTTAAGTAAAAACACTGTATAAAAGTTTTTCTGCACACTGCCGGCAAAAGTGGTTTTGGTGAACTGCCATCAATTTATTTGCATTCAGCAAAACTACCTTCAACAAGATGATAATGCTCCAAAAGGGAAGATACAGTAAATAGAAAGCTTATGGGATAGGAATATGGAAACAGTTGAGAGAGATGAGTGAAGAAGAGTACAATCAGGCATAGCAGGTGATGAAAAGAATTAAGGATTTGTACAAATTAGATTATTTTGAAACAAATAACTAAAGGTAAGAAAAATGGAAATAATCTGGTATTACAATTTAATATAAATTCAAGACAATGAAAAGATCATGTTCAATTTTTTTAAATTATGTAACAATTGTGGACTTTGTATACAGTTTTTAAAACGTTGTTTGAAACATCAAAACGTTTTTCAAAAACAAACAAAAAAAGAATAATCGTGTCAATATGAGTTGCCTGTATACATTGCAAGTAACAATATCTCCATTTTCTTTTGTGGAAAACTACTGGTAGATGGTTGGATTGATTCTGAATATTGTCTGAGATCACCACTAAAATGAATATAGAATTTACTCAAAGACAAAGTGTCTAGAAAAAACACTGTATAAAAGTTTTTTTCTGCAGACTAAAACCCATAACTTGGGTATTCTGTTGATATATCTGCATATAGATGACATCTAGTTGCTTGATTGTCAGTTGTCTGAGACACAAGATGCCTGGGAACACAAGCTGACTGCTGTTTTCCATAGGAAATGACTATGTCTGTGATCTCTAAGTGTGTACCAGCAGTAATTGCACTGTAGTAGGAGATTTCTCCCTTCAAGTTTGTGCAAACATGGAGTTGGTATTTTTTGGGGTTGTGGGGGCCTGCCCTCCACATTGGAGGTTCAGGGGATTTGCCCACCTCTGCTAAAAAATGTCTGCAGTTAGAAGATTTCTCTGTTTGGTATTTAGGACATTTGTGTTTGCTGTTTTGGTTCCTCTGTGTCTTAACATTCAAGGTTTCTTAGTAGGAAAAAAAAACTCATAGTAGAACCCATTTTCCTAGATGAGGTTTAATCCTGTCACATGCTTATTCCAGAAAAAGAAATATTAAGTCTGCCATAATTTAGAATTCAAAAGATTCAAAGTTAATCCCTCTGATACTACTTAAAGCCACAACTGTCAGGATGGGATACCAAATATGTATACGATTCGTTTCAGGAATATTTATTTGCAAAATTGAAAACTACATCTCAATAGCTTTGACTGTACAAAAATTATAGAATCAAGCCTATGACTTGGTAGCAATGGAGACAAGAAAAGATGAAACAAACAGTGAAGTATAATCAAACAACAGGGAAGTCTCCAGGAACAGACTGTATTTCTGTGGAAATTTGGAAGTTACAAGGTATGAGTGTGACAAAAATGAACTTCCAAGATGGCTGAACATTGAGTAACAGCTTAATTCTAGCTCTCCCCATGTGAAAACAGAAACTCAGCAAAGAAGGCCAGTAGAGTTATGTTTAAGGGGTAAATTTTAGTAACTGGTTAGTAAATGTACTTCCTGGATGCCAGGAAAAAAGAAATACATAAGACCTGGAAAAAATCAGCTACAAAAAGTGAAGAAGAAAAGTACAGTTTTGTACCTACCATAAATGTAGATGTTCGAAGATCCACATTGCTGCAGTCCTTACACTTGGGTAGTCCGCTGTCCTCGGTCGGCCCGAATATCAAAGTATAAGGCTGACGTCGGTCAAGGCGCATTTGACTGACATCAGGACGTCAGGGTACAAATGTGCATGACCGACGTCATATCCTCAGTCTTTTCTTGCCCCAGATGTCAGAAGACCCTAAAAAGAAAGGTCAAAACCAAAAGACAGCAAACAACCAACCAACCACCCTTGCACTAAAAATATGTACAATATATACAATATACACCACATTGACAACCCAACCCACACAACCGCCTCTAACTACAGAGGGGAAGGAGGGAGGGTAAATTGGACTGCAGCAATGTGGATCTTCGAACATCTACATTTATGGTAGGTACAAAACTGTACTATGTTCTTCATCCCACATTGCTGCAGTCCTTACACTTGGGTAGAATCCCAAAGCAGAGGTAAGGGAGGATGGCAAAACTATAAGGAAGCAGGAGCTGCCAAAATGCCCTGCAAAATAGCAGTGGCAAAACCAGCCCTAGATTTAGAATAAAGTGGAAGGTGATAATGCCTAGAGAAAGTATGCACTGAACTCCAAGTAGCTGCCTCCAAAATATCTTTAGTTGCCAACCCCCTCAAAAAAGCTGTCGAAGTGGCAGTAGCCCTAGTGGAATGAGGCCTAATCCCAGCTGGAATCTCCTTGCCATGATGGGAATAACAGAAAGCAATGCAAAACCCAATCCACTTAGAAATAGTCTGTTTTGACACAGGCTTGCCCTGAGAACTCAAAGCAAAAGAAACAAATAACTGCTGAGACTGCCTGAACCCTTTAGTTCTGTCCAAATAATATCGCAACTGCCTGTGTACATCTAAAGTGTGCAAAATCTTTTCCCCTTTATTTTGGGGATTTGCATAAAAAGTAGGCAAATGAATAGTTTGGTTTAAAGCCACACTAGAAACCACTTTAGGCATAAAGGAAGGATTAGTACGTAAAGATACCCTATCCTTATGGAAAATTAAGAAAGGCTCAACCGCCATAAGGGCCTGCAACTCAGAAACCCTTCTTGCAGAGGTAATGGCCAACAAAAAAGCAGTCTTCCATGATAAATATTTCAACTCGGTAGTAGCTGCAGGCTCAAAAGGTTGTAGAGTGAGTTTCTCCAACACAAAATTGAGATCCCAAGCAGGAGTAGGAGCTCTACGTGGGGTCTTAGATTCTTAGCCCGTCTAAGAAACAGCTTGAACAAAGGATGAGAAAAGAATGGTGGGTCACAATCATAGTGAGCGAAATTGCTGCAGCATGAACCTTAATAGAAGAGAAGGACAAACCTTTGTCCAGTAACTCAGTAAGATATTGAAGAGCCACACTTAAATTAGGCTCAGAAACATCAAAATCATTTGCTGCAATCCAAAATAAAAATCTCTTCCATTTATCTGCGTACACTTTCCTTGTACTAGGCCTTCTAGCTTCCAAAATAACATTCAAAACTTGCTGTGGAAGTTGAGACCCACTATGGTTCAAAACAGAATATGCCAGGCTGTTAGGTGAAGAGAGTGAAGCTTGACATTGAGCAAATGACTGTCCTCCTGAGACAACAGGTGTGGAATCGAAGGCAAAGGCCATGGAGGCTCCGTACCAGGCTTCTCAGTAATGGGTACCAATGCTGTCGAGGCCAATCTGGAGCTATCAAAATCATCCTTGGCTTGTCCTGTCTGGCCTTTAGTAGTACCTTTGGGAGGAGAGGCAGAGGTGGAAAGGCATACACATGAAGATTGCTCCAATTGAAAGAAAGAGCATCCACTTTCCAAGCTGTGGGATGAAACCTTTTCGTGCAAAACTTTGGCAGCTGGTGGTTTAGTGGAGAAGCGAACAGATCTATGTCTGGAGTTCCCCATGACACTGTCAATTTCTGAAATACATGAGGATCCAATTTCCACTCGTGGGGATCCATAATTCGTCTGCTCAACACATCTGCTAAGGAGTTCTGTGCTCCCGGCAGAAACCTTGCCTGAAGATTTAGCTGTAAACTGAGAGCAGTCTCCCACAAAATCATAGCTTGCCTGCATAGAGGATAAGAATGTGTTCCCCCTTGCTTGTTGATGTACCACATGACAGTTGTGTTGTCTGTTAGAATCAACACCTGCCCTGGAAGAAGTAAATCCTTGAAAGCTATTAATGCAAACTGGACTGCTAACATCTCCTTCAAGTTGATATGTAGATGTTGTAGTCTGGCAGGCCACTTGTCTTGTATCCACTTTCCATTCAGATGAGCTCCCCAAGCTTTGTCTGAGACATCTGTCGTTAGAATCTGACTCGCCTCTGGCCGGGTCACAGAGAGTCCCTTGTTTAGGTGACATTCCTGAGCCCACCACAACAATTCCTTTTGAATGCAAGGTATTATTTGAATGACAGTGTCCAGATCCTGGCAGTGCTGTGTCCATACATTTTGAGATACCATTGTAACTTCCTCATATGCAGTTTGGCATTGGGAAGCACCAGAATACAAGATGCCATGAACCCCAAGGCTTGAAGGACTGTCCTTGCAGTCAGCCTGGACTGATGAGACAATTGATGAAAGTAAAGGGAAAGATTCTTTTGTTTGTCCGGGGTCAAAAGGCCATCTGGGATGCTGTATTCAGTCTTACACCCAGAAAGCACATGTCCTGAGAGGGTACTAGACTGGACTTTATTTCGTTCACAGAATACCCCAGGCATCTTAGCACTGCTATCACATATTCCAAATGATGAAGAAGCTCGTCCCTTCCTTGAGCCAGAATCAGGCAATCGTCCAAATAAGGATAGATCTGTATTCCTTTTAGCCTGAGGAAAGCTATCACTGGAGCCAGAACTTTCGTGAACACTCTGGGCGCAGTAGATAAGCCAAAGGGCAATGCAGAGAACTGATAATGAGAAGTCCCAGCTCGAAAACGCAGATACTTCCTGCAACTCAGTCTGATAGGAACATGAAGGTAAGCCTCCTTGAGATCCAAAGTTACCATCCAATGATCTTTGCCCAGCAGAGGTAAAAGCTGTTGTAACGTCAACATTTTGAACTTGGGAATGTCCAGATAAGTGTTGAGGGTAGATAAATCCAAAATTGGTCTCCACGTGTTCCCTTTCTTTGGTACTAGGAACAGGCGAGAATAAAATCCTAGGCCCACTTCTGGCATAGGGACCGGCTGTATGGCCCCTATTTGAAGTAACAGAGAAATTTGTTTGTGAGCCTCTATTCTTTGTTGAGGAGGAACGTCTGGCATGCCTTTGAAAGGAGGCAAGGTATGGAAATAAAACCTGTAACCATGGTGTATGATATCCAATACCCATCTGTCTTGGGTAATCAAACTCCAATTTTCCTTGAAAAGTGCCAACCTTCCTCCCAAAGGTGCTGCCAGACGAGAAGGCTCTGGCAGCTGAAAAGGTAGGTCATTGGGTCTGTTTACGAAAGGACTGACCCCTGCCCTCACCGAAGACTGTGCAGGTGAACTCCCTGTTCTAGGCCTGAAAGAGCCCTGAGCTCTGCCCCTACCACGTCTAGACCTACCCCTAGACTGGGAATCATAAGAAGGATACGACCACCCCTTGGTAGGCCAATTTCTACTAAACTTCGGAGGCTGAACCTGCAAAAAATCTTTAACAGTCTGCATAGACTTAGCCTTGTCTTCCATTTTCTTTAAGACTGCCTCAACAGGAGAACCAAACAACACATCAGATTGTAAAGGAGCATCTAAAATCCTTGTCTTAACATGGTCAGATAAATTCTGATCCCTCAGCCAGGCGTGCCTGCGAAGAACTGACCCAGTGGCAGCCACCCTAGACGAGGCCTGTACAGCATCAAAACCACATTGCAAAGAATGCTTACCCACCTGTTCAGAAACATGTACTAAATCTTGTAACTCTTTACACTCAATACCTTCCGCCAGAGCATCTACCTTAGACTTCAATTGTGAAAGGAGATAGTTTTGGTATTTCAACATGTGAAACTGGCAATTCAAAGCCCTCATAGCTAGGGTGGAAGAAGTATAAACTTTCTTTCCCCATCTATCCAAAGCCCTGGCCTCTTTATCTGGAGGAACCGGATTTTTGACAACAGAAGCCTTAACACCTTTAGGCCCCTGACTAACAGTTTCTGGGTCTGCCCTAGAACTCTTAAAAGATACTTATGAGCTTCAGGCACCCTGTAATACCTATCCGGTTTAACAGGAGCAGGAGGCAAAGAATCAGGATTAAGAGAAGCCTCTGCAAAAACATCTTCCACCACATCCAGAACAGGAGGAATAGCCAAAGGCCTATGCTGGGGTAAAAACAAAAATTCCCTAAGCCTTTTCCTGGAATCAGAGAAGTCCTGACCTTCCCACTTAAAATGCTCCCTCATGGAATGAAGAGTCTCTGAAAAAGAAAAATCCTCAGGAGGAGAAGCAGAAGGAGTAGAATCATCCACATCAGAATCAGAATAAGGAGAATACTCCTGCAAGTCTTCAGCCGAAGACTCTGAAACATCCGAAGCCTGCTCAAAACTCCCTAGCTCAGGTTCCACCCTTGGTCTCTTATCAGGAGGGGGCAAAGAACCTCTAATCAAGGTAATCAAATCTTCTGCCATTTTAAGCATATGCTTCTTGGGCACAGTTCCTGAAGAACTAGGGGTGACACCAACTGAAGCTAAACCTGGCCTGCCTCTGGGAGAAGCCTTGGAAACAGTAGGAGAGGGCCTAACCACCCTAGGAAGGGAGGGGAGTACAGTAACCTGAGAAGCCCCTTCAGCCTGACCTGCCTCTTGAGAGGCCACATCCTGCAATAACAAAGTCTCTCCCTGGGACTCCAAAGAAACCTCCGGCGGAACCACCGGCTCCACCGACACCTCTAAAGAACCGGCGTCCGGTACGGACGGTTCTTCTAGCCTAGGCTTAGCTGCTTTGTCCTTGCGCTTCTTCGAAGAAGCGGGCGTCGGAGCATCCGACGGCATTTTATAATTGCACCGCTTCCCGAAGACTAACCTGGCACAATCTAACCTTCTCTTTATAGTGCGCTTATTGAATCTAGCACAAGAGCGACACCCAACAACGTCGTGCTCAGGCCCTAAACAAGGAATACACAAAGTATGATAATCTCTATGCGGTATCTGTTTCCCACAAGAAATACAGTTATTCACTTTTTCTGACATCCGGTAAACCACTGAGGCAAGAAAAACTAAAATATTCCCAACGGGTACTTAGCCAACTTTGACTCGGTCTGAAACTCCGAATTCGAAAAATTTCAGAACGCTGAACGGCACTTGCAACGCTGCTTCTGCATCGGACCATGCGGCAAAAAAGACTGAGGATATGATGTCGGTCATGCGCATTTGTACCCTGACGTCCTGATGTCAGTCAAATGCGCCTTGACCGACGTCAGCCTTATACTTTGATATTCGGGCCGACCGAGGACAGCGGACTACCCAAGTGTAAGGACTGCAGCAATGTGGGATGAAGAACATCACAGTCTGGGGCAAGTTCTGCAGCTGTTCAGCAAAAAGCAATGGAACCCCCACACATGAATTCTGGTAACCTACAGGAATATATAACACAACTGCACACAGACCTGGTAAAAAATAAATGAAACACTGATGGAGTATATCAACACAAACAATGAAAGGCTGGAAAAAAATGGAAGAAGCTTTAAACAAATATTCAGATGAGGTGATAAAGCTGAAAAAATCTGCTCAGGAAGAGATGTTTAAAAAATAAGAGAATTAGAGGACAGAGCACGTAGGAAAAACCTGAGATTTTCAGCTATACCAGAGAAGCTAGAAGGAACAGACTGCATTAATTTTATGACAGCACAAATAAGCAGGAGTTATAGGTTGAAAGGCCATATTGTGTGCATGCCCCAAACCTGGATATGAGAAAGCAACCTAGATCTATAATAATAAAGATGCAATCCTACCAGCAGAAGGAGTTGATTTTGACAAAACTGTGGCAGAAGAACAAAGTACTAAAATTGGGAGACAGCATAGTGTTTGTGGAAAATGATTACTCAATGTACAGAAGGCAGAAAATAAGCATAGTTATTCCACTATTCAGGGAATTTCGAGACACAGGTGTGAGATTCAAACTGCAGTACCCATCTCTCTTCAAAGTATTTTTCCCTGGAGGGACAAAATCTTTTTTTGATGATGCACATGCCAAGGAGGAAATGCAAAAGTTTGTCCAACAAAAAGTGCGGTGTGAAACAGACAGAGATTCTGCTTCTTGTTCTTCTAGTAATAATGACCACATTGAGACTGTACCTGTGAAGCTTCTTCCAATGTTTCATTGGAAGATGTTGGAGTGAAGGAAGGGCGCATAAGAGTTGACTAGAAGAATCAAGAGTACGTTGGAAATGAAGCAGAAACAGGAATTGGGAGATGGAGATGAACAGTAATAAAACCAGTAACAATGTGGGATTACAATGCAATTTTGCAGTGACCCCAATGATAATGGACATCAGCTGGGTATAACAGCCCTGTGTTTCTAATGCTTAGTCAAACACTCTGCTTGTGCTGTGCTGATGAGGTCATAACAAGGCCGAAATATGCACATCCACAGCTAGTGGGGTTTGGCTTTATTGGCCTGAAATTGTCCATTAAAATGATGAAACAAGTCATGGGCATTCAGAATCGCCAATTAGCTGAAACACCTGATGTTCATAAGGATCATTTGCATATATCCCATGTGCCTCTGATACAAGAGGTTTGGGAGGTCATTATGTGGAAGTTCTAGCTTTTGCTGGAGTTTTCATTTTGTTGTTACTGATTGGTTTTTCAGTGACATTCTCACTCATTGTTTTAGTTTGTTGTTTGGGATATTTTTGCAGTAACCCCAATGATATTGGACATCAGCTGGGTATAACAGCCCTGTGTTTCTAATACTTAGTCAAACACTCTGCTTGTGCTGTGCGAACGAGGTCATAACAAGGCTGAAATATGCATATCCACAGCTAGTAGGGTTTGGCTTTATTGGCCTAAAATTGTCCATTAAAAAGACAAAACAAGTCATGGGCATTCAGAATCACCAATTAGCTGAAACACCTGATGTTCATAAGGATCATTTGCATATAACCCATGCGCCTCTGATACAAGAGGTTTGAGAGTTCACGCTGTGGAAATTCTAGCTTCGCTGGAGTTTTCATTTTGTTTTTACTTTTTAATAATTACATTTGTATAATATGACAGAATAAGAAAATCTGGAACTATTGGACTTTTTCAGAATCTGTTGGACTTGTTGGGGACTCTAAAGCATATGCCCTACTTCATGTCATTAATGTTCAAAAATGCTTTGGGGAGGGAAAGAAGAGGGAGAAAGTTAACTGTAAGTAATGACATTTTTTTTCCTAATAACACTATTTTTTTATAGTGTATTATTTTCTTTGCATGCTATAAAGTAATCTCAGTCATTTTAAGTGTAATGGGGATTGTAAACAGGTGTTGCTGTTTTTTTCTATTCTTTATCCCGTCTTTCTTTCTTTCTTGTTCAGTTTTAAGAAAAGTAGGCAATGCAATAAAAAAGCCTGGTTAAAACAGCATGGCAAATGAAAATATAATATGCCTTTTCTCATTCCTGCAAGGGGAAATAACTGGATTAAGGACCTTAGACTGATTTAGTAACAAGTTTTAAGAGTAAGCAAGTAAATGAAAAAGAATACTGAATATTATGAGGCTTTTTTTCTAGCAAATATATGTAGGCTCAGTAGCAAATCTGCAGCTGTCTTCATGTTTCCAATGAAACAGTCTGATAAAGAGAAACTGTCTGCCTGGTTCTTGTGTTTCCATGGAGACGATCTGATAAAAAGAAACTGGCTACAGGCTGGTGGAGAGTGACTGGCTGAAGAAAATAAAAACTGAGAAGAGAAATTGGCCAGGACATAATGTTCTCTGAAAGCATTCAGGGGTTTTCCCATCTGTGAGAGCAATAAAGAAAAGACAGAACCAATTAGCACTTAGTAAAAGCACGGCTGCACCATGCGTCTTAGCATGTTTAACCATTCTTTTAGATTAACTCAAGTCTCCAAGTGTGGCTGTCAGTTTGAGACTTTTGTTCCTATTAGGGGGTAAAACTTCAGTATTTGAAGATGTACATAGTTGTGTGTGTTAGTATTAAGTTAATATGTTTTAGGGGGTATTGAGGTGCGTTTTTTTTTTTTTGTTTGAGGGCGTTCAATAAAACAAAACGCTTTGTAAGATGTGACATAGGCTCAAATGGATATGATAAGAAACAACTGCATAATAGTTCAACCTGTCAAACAGTGTATGCTTGTAACACAAAACCTGGATCTAGACATTTAACAAAAAATGTGTAATATATAAAAGTTGGGAATAATAACTTTTTAATGCAATGATGCTTTCTGTAATGTCTTTAAATGTCAATGGCCTCAGAGGTAAAAACAAAAAAGAATGAGCAGTGGACTACATTAAAAATATAGAGTGCAAATAGCTATGTTACAGGAGACACACTTGGAAAAACTGAACAAGTGAATTTGATGAAAAAAGGTTTTCGGTATGGTTATTCAGTGGAATACCTGGGACAAAGGAAAAGAGGAGTACTTATCTTAATTGCAAGAGGAGCTCCAATAGTGATACAATAGGATAAAAATGATAATAATGGCAGATGTTTAGTGTTAAGTGGCTACTGGCAACGGAGGAGGATTACACTGGCATGTATTAACATTCCACCTAAAACTGCTATAATGGAACTTAAGAAAATTTTGAGAGAAATAATCAGTTTTCAGCAAGGAATATCACTTATAGGTAGGGACTGGAATATGATTTACAACAGTGAAGATGTGTCTGAGGGGCTCAGAAGGGAAAGTATAACAAAGGAGGCTAGATTTTTGAAGAAATTTAAGAAAATATTTGGCATGGAAGATGTGAATTCAATAATAGGTGTTCGGAGTGAATTTACATATTATTGCCCGAGATTTAAAAACTGGGTCTAGGCTAGACAGAATATACATTTCACTGGCAAGTGCATTTAATTGAAGGTATTGATACACACCCAGTAACTATCTCCGGGGTCTATATTAATTCACCGAAATATGTATTTGTTGAATACGTATTCAATGAAGGCTAAACAGTAAAATTCATTATAGTGAGGCATGGAGGAACCACTCGTCCTCTAGCACTCCAGAACACACATCCCACTAAATCAAATCCCCCCCAACTATATATACCAATTATATGATTGCACTACTGTGGGGAAAAAGGCAAAGTTGTGCTGATGGCCCAATAGTTCTTAACCCTGGGAAAAATTCTATGCTTTGCTAATGAATTTCACTGTTTAGCCACCGATGAATATGTATTTGACGAATACATATTTTGATGAATTAATATAGACCCCTATTTCCGATCATGCATCAATAATAACTAAAATGAAAACAGAGGACAATGAAATAAAAATGAGACACTGGTGCTTTCCCACCTAAATGCTGAAAAGAGAGGAATTTAAGGAATGGGTAGCGGAGATTATTCAGGAGCTATTAGAGAGGACAGAATTTTTTCTGAAAATGTAGCTAGGGGTGGGATAAAATTAAGGTGGAGTTTAAAAATAGGGTGAAAATAAAAGAAAGGGAGCCATGGTTAAGAGGTAAGAATTACTTAGAGGGATTGACAAATGTAAAAGTATTGCAGAATAGGAGGAAATGTCATAGGACAAGTAGAGAATCAACTGCAGAATGCTAAGCAGAAAATAACGGATTACCTCAATAATATGCACTTGTTTAGAAAGATTGCTGTTAAGCAACTGTTTTTTGATAATAACAATACAGCATACAATTTTTTAGCACAACTCATGGGAGCCCATAACAATGGAAGGTAACAAGAGCTCCTGTAGAGGTATTAAAAATATTTCGGACTTCTATGAAAGTCTGTATAAGGCACACAAATGTGGAAATCAAGAAATGATACAAATGGAAATGTTTATGGAAGAATTAAATATGCCAAGGTTAGAGGTAGATGAGGCTGAATTACTAAGGGTTAGGATAGGAGGAGGTTAGATAAAAACTGTGATGTATAACCAATCTACAAGAAAGTTCCCAGGAATACAGGGTATTCCTGTGGAAGTTTGAAAGCTACGATGGAAAAAACTGATAAAGATCTAGAAGGTTTTGCTTAACAGTATTTTAAGAGGAGGAGAAGTACCAACATCCTAAAAGAAAACAGTGGTAGCTGTAATACCTAAAGAGGGTAAAGATCCATCAGACCTAGCTTCTTACAGACCCATTTCAATACTAAACCACGATTATAAAGTGTTCATGTACTATAATCGCTAAAAGAATGACAAAAGCAATGCCAAAATTGATAGATATGGATCAATGTGGTTTTGTGGAGGAAGGTAAACATTTGACAACATTAACAAAACAATGATGATCCAGAGGGAAGCAGGGTGTAAGAAGATACCATTCTTGTTGGTGGGATTTGATGCAGAGACAGAATATGCTGGGACTTTATCAGCAGGGCAATGGAAGCATTTGCATATCCTGAAAAAATTATAAGGTCGGTTAGGAGGATATATGAGACATCAGCGGTGAAAATTAAAGTGGGTGGGGTCCTCCCTGATAATTTCTGCTTGCGCACAGAAACCAGGCAGGGGTGTCCTCTTTCCCTTTTTTTATTCCCATTACATTTAGAACCACTGGCAAAGAAATAAGGGACTCAGAAATTCAAGGATAGTCAGGAAAAAGTGGATCTATTTGCAGATTATAACGTTTTATACCTGACAAAACCAGAAAGAGACATTACAGTGCTGTGGAATATTTTGAGACGGTTTCAAATCTTTTTGGGATACAAGATTAATGAAGCTAAAGCAAAGGCAATAGCAGTAAATTATGTACCCACACACTAATTGGTTCAGTGATATCATTATTTATGGGGACATGGTAAAATGAAGTATTTAGGAGTATGGATTAAAAATGATTCTGGTATAGCAGCTAAGGATATGTGAGAATAGACTAAATAAAAGATAACACAAAAACTGAGAAAATGGAAGCTTTGTTATATGGATATAGATAGTAAGATATAAGCAGTCAAAATGTTTTAGTCCCTTTAGTCATACACAGGTCAGGCATATTTTTATCAACAAGAGCAGAAGTTGTGGATAGCAATTAATAAAGAGCTGAAGGACTTTATCTGGGAGGGGAAGATGGCAAGAGTCAAGTGGGATAAACTGATTCTTCCAGCAGAACAGGGCAGAATGGGATTACCCAATTTGAAGGGATATTTCAGGTCTACACAGTTAAGGCTCCTATACATAGCACAAGCAGAAAACTGTAATTCGAAGTGGAAAGGGATGATGTTGAAATGGGGGGGGGGTCAAGAAACAAGGAGAGATGGGGATTTTTGGATGCAGGCCTTTAAGGAGAATAATAATAATCATACAGAATATTATATCCATAAAGTAGCAGAAAGTATTCTAAGAACTAAGCCAATATGGGAATGGAGAAAGGATATTCTGCCGACAGAGATGACTACAATTAGGGACATACACAATAGGCAAGAGGGGGCTAGAACTTACTGGAGAAAACTGGCAAAGGAACCAAGGTATTGGCAGCAAATAACTAGACAGGGAAAGGTAAAATAATGGGAACAGGCCAAGAATTTATTTGGACTGCAGGTTAGAGATTTCCTTCCCTATCAAGGATTCATATTATAGTATAGGCAAAGAGAATGTAATGGGGGGGTCCTAAACGAAAGACCAGCACTGGTGGAGTTTTCAGTGGAATCTAGAATAGAAGCTGCCATTAAAAAAGGAATCATTAGTAGAGCATATAAAATACTGCATGATAACTATAAGGATCAATCAGAGGAAGTTAGAAAGGATTGGGAAGAGAGACTGGATAAGCAATTCGCAAGGAAACAATGGGAGGATATATGCATGTCTCCCAAATATGCAACAAAATCTAGAAGCTTTAGGATTTTTGCTTGGAAATGTTTACATAGATATTTTTATACCCCAAGTAGACTCCAGAGAAGTTTTCCCTCAGTAGACAGCAAATGTTGGAGGTGTGAAGAGGAGGAAAGAGGTACTTGGGCACATGTTTTCTGGCAGTGCAGTGGGTTGACGGACTTGGATTCCCTGCAGAATGCACTGTCGGAGATGCTGGGTGGGCGAATTGGTGTGATGAGGGAAATTACTTTCCTGAGCTATGATACAGAATCGGAATTGCTTAGACAAGGTAAGGCCTTGCTGTGTCTAATAATGGTGGCTGCCAAAAAATTCAGTTACTAGAAAATGGAAATCAAAATCAGACCAACTATATTAGAAGTAGTGAATATAGTAACGGAGATAAAACAAATGGAATTGAGATTTTTAGAAAAGAGTAGGAGCAAACTACACAGGAAAAATGGGAATTGTGGGAACAATACATACAGGGAAGGAATGAGGTTAAAAAGAAGGCATGACTTAAATGAACTATGTAATGTTTGAGTGAGCAAGACTGGGTAGATTACAAGTGATGTATAATGTTTGCAACTGGGAGTGTGTCAGTATGGTTTGTGATGTAAAATACTGGCAACTAGGATTGTGTCAGTGTGATTTGTTTTAATTTATATAATAAATGAATGATTGCTTATGTTGTAAGTGATGGTTTAATAAAGATGTTTCCTGTTTAAAAAAAGGGGCAGGATTTGAATAATTTATGTAATGTTGCTTATGTTGTAAGTGATGGCTTAATAAAGATGTTTCCTGTTTAAAAAAAGGGGGCAGGATTTGAATAATTTATGTAATGTTGCTTAGGTTGTATGATATACAGAAATATATGTGAAGTATAACATTTATTAATATTGTTAATACAGTTTGATCACTTTTGTATGAATGTAAAACTGCCTATGTCACAAGTGATAATTGAATAAAGATGTGTTTAAAAAAACAAAACAAAAAAAAAAAAAGTGCGACAAAGATCCAATCATTAGCCTAGCATATAACTATGAGCTTACTATGAATAACTTTAAGGGGATGAAGAAGACTGCAGCATACATCAACAGCAACAATGCATGACTGCTGAAACCTTGGTTTAGCTACCTCTTCCTGATGGCTGGATGTTTAAACAATAACAGTCTGATGATTGAATACCCTGTGGAAGATTTCGGCAATTCCACTAACAATATTCCAAAAAATAGCGAGAGAGACTTTAGCAACATAAAACAAGTGCTGCATTTCTCACCTTAATCAAAACAGCACAATGGGAGAAGGTATAAAAAATATTTACAACAACAGTAATGAGAATCACAGTCGTTGCAAGCCCACATTCTACATAACATATTACTAACAAATTATAATTACAATATATAAAAATAATTATGTATATACTAATAATATATATTTAAAATACATATACCCTTCTACATTCTGAAATTAAGCAATGGAAATTCTCAGAAATGATGAAAGGAAAGAGTCAGAACTCATTACATCTCACTTGCTGTGTGCTAAGCTTATAATGTCTTTATGGGACAGGACTGCAATTTCTACTGGTTTCACAGATAACTACTTCTGTAGATCTAGAAGTGTACCTATGTTCAAAGATGTCTGCTGCTCTAGAACAGGCTATAAGATAAATCTTCATGCTGTATTAGTGGGTAAGAGAAATTTGTTTTCCAGTTGCAAACAGTGTGGCTCCGAACAAATGACTTAACCATCAAGTGCTACCAAGCTGTATGGGAAGAGAGTCACTTCTACTTATTCATAGATTCATAGATTAGTACTAAGCTAACTGTCCTTGCGAGCCATTTTAAGCCTAGCCAATCATCCCTTGTGAGACTCAAACCCTGCACCTTGTGTTTGTAAAGCAAACACCTTAACCATTAGGCCACCTGACTTCCATACTTAAACTACTGCAAAATGAACAATTCAAATTGTCACAGTTTTCCAATCATATTCCATTACACTGGCATCAATAAGAGAAAGAAATGTAGCAGGAAGCAATGCCTTTCAATCTTAGATCCCCCAGTAGCCTACCAGCAACAGAATCCTAAATTCTGAGATACAACAAGTACTGATGAAAATGGTACCACTATGTCAATTCTAGAAAGATAAACATTTTTAAAATAAATGTTCCTGGCACTCAAGTTACCCCACCTACCATGTGACCTTTAATCTTTATTTTCCCCTTTCAAATCCTACATCACAAGATGCCAGTGAGGGGCAAGAAAGAGACACAGAATTTGGCCATCACTGTGTGGGAGGCTAAAGGATTTTATGATGCTCCTACAGTCCTTCCTCTGTTTAATGACAAAAGCAATACAGTACCTGCTACAGTAAAGCTTGCATATGGATATATGCTTCCATTCATACATTAAGCTTGGACAGAACATGTGCACTTCTTGCCTGAGCTCCTGCTCCCATGTCTCTATGTGTATGGAAATCACTTCCAAACCTTCCTCTAGAAGCTGCTCCCCTGAGAGGACAAAATTGGCACTATCCTCCTGGGATGGGAGAACCAGCACCAGAGATTCACCCCCACCTCACTGCACCTGACTCTTCCAGTGCCTGGGCCAATACGTAAAGTTAGGCCATTTAGTTCAGAGTTACACAGTTCCATCTTTCTGTTATAAGGAGCCTTATTATAAAACTTACTGATTGTAAAGTGAAGAAACACTACAGATTAAAGCAGTACCCACCTGTGAAGGTCACGAATGTGAAGGTTGCCTTGCAAAGTACCTAAAATGGCATACTCCTGTGCAATACACATGGTGGTGATCTGTTCATCCAAGGTAATGGAAGAAAGATGCTTCCCATTGACAGAGTAAAGGTGAAGAAAAAATTTATCCTAAAACAGAAAATATGAAACATTTTATTAAATCCAATAAACAGAAAATAAAATCATGTTGAAGTAACTGGCTAAGAAATCCTCTTTAATTAAAGGTCTATAAAGAAATAAGGAAAACAAAACAAAATGAAAAAAAAATGCAATACTTTGCAACATAAAAACTTTTCAAGTCACATAATTTTTGGAATTTGAAATGACAGGTATCTACGGGAGTTAGACAGGAAACGGAACACACCCTATAAGGGATTGGATTAATTACAGCGCTGATGAAGCTAAAATTTCAGACCCTTATCTGAAATCGGACTTTCTGCTGACAAATGTTAAACCAAGACTTCTCAAGTGTCCCTAATTTTTGTGGGATGTTGCATGTTTGAGTTAAGTTCATGATATAATTCTGAATAATATAGTAAACATACAAAATGGGACACACTGAAATAATCATAGTCTCCAGATTTTTATGATTTTTTTTTTACTTCTAGTTCCAGACACTATTTCATTAATCAATCCAGAGTTTGAAACATCTTCATCTGGTTCCTACTGTTTTCTTCTATATGCATGCTTTATAATTTGTCATTTCAGATCAAACTCTCCCCCCAAATATCTCTGACAAGCTGGGTGTGCTATGACATGTCCGGGAAAATTGCTGCACTTACTCAGTCTTTTCTTATTGTCCACTCTTTAGTTTGCTAATTTTACTTGTTTTTTTTTTATTGATTTTTCAATAACAATCATTTGAACAACAAATTATGATAAAACTATGTACAAATTTTACAAAGGCCTCAAGTAGCGTATAAGGAAAAAAAAAGACTGAATAAGAGACAGAACTTTTGTCCAAGGGTTGTTAGTCCATTTTACATGTGATTTAGCAGCTGCAGCTTTCTTTTTCCCACCCTATGCATTTACAGCTGTCCTGTCTGGTGTGAGGTAGTGCAGCCATGTAAGGGTGCAGAATATGCGTCTATGTGACACAGCGAGATTCAGTGAAATACACACAAAAGACAATGATAAATGAAGTTACTTGTGACTTACATACGGCATAGTTTTAATTATCACCAATCAGGAATTCACACAATCTGAAAGTTAAGATGTTTTTTATTGGTATGGTTTGCCATGTCGGCCTTACCTTACCACCACCTTAAGTTAAGCAGAACATGTTTTTTGCTTATATTTGGGTCTCTATTCAGCTACAAGTTAGTGCTACTTCTGTAATACTCAGATAAGCTACAGTGTATACAAAGCTAGTAGATACTGCAATCACTTCATGTGGCTGGCGTCTCTACTCCACTGACATTGTCTACACTGATAGCCAGTACATAACTGATACCAAGATGAACATTCAAAATGACAGAGGATCATTGAAAACAGTGTTCCTTGGAAAGATGAATGTGCATCACAGTAACTTTTAATTAACTTCTGGTGCTCAGGATCTTGGATGTGCACGTGTGGGCCACATTCAAAGTACAGTGGTGTAAGTTGCACCTATCCTTAGCAATATATGCCTGAATTCCTCTCTGCAGCAGTAGCATTTAGGCTACATGGGTTATACTTTGCCTAAGAAATAATTTCCCAGTTTCAAAAAGCTATGCCCCAACCCTTCTCCCAACACACAAACAACTTCACTGTGACAGATGCCTGCACAACCTTGTGGAGGAAAATAAGAAGTCAAAGTGAAACCTTGCTCAGGACTTTCTTGTCCAAGTAAAGGTGGTGTATACTCACCCTGAACATCTCAAAAATAAAACTGTAAAAAAACAGCTAACTATATACAAAAGTAGTGGGAGATGGTGGGTGAGTGTGGCGTCTGGGGCAGTGAGGAATTCAAACATCTACTGTCATGGGTAAGTACAACTTACACGTGTACTATGTTAATCATTCTCACTGCTGCAGTAGTCTTTAGGCTATATGACTTGATTACTCAAGCCTAACCAACCTGGGAGGAAGAAGAATATGGATCCAGGAGCACCAGGAGAATAGTCCTAGTAAACCCTGCCCTGGGTGTAGATAGGGATTTCATGCTGTAATGCTGCATAAAAGTATGTACAAAGGACTATGTGGCTGCCTCTAGAATACTTTGAGTTCATTCCCTTTCAATATGCCATCAAAGAATCCATGGTTTTAATAGAAAGAGCATTAATACTGCCTGGAACTGGTTTACCATAGTGGGAACAACAAAAAGCAACAGCTAATGACAACCATCTAGAAACAGTCTATTTTGACATGGGTTGGCCTATCTTTGTCCAAACATAAGAAACAAATAGCTAATCTGCTTTTCTAAAGGACTAAGTTCTGTAAAGACAGCACCTGAGCTGCCTAAGAATGTCCAGAGAATGTAGAATCTTTTCTCAGCCATGCTTAGGATCTGGATAGAAAACCAGGAGATTGACGGCTTGATTTAAAGCACATTCTGAAACCACCTGGGCATGAAAAGGGATTTGTTCTTAATGAGCCCCTATCCCTATGGAAAAAAAAAAGTTCACCCACCATGAGTGCTTACAGTTCAGATACTTGTCTTGCATATGTCAGAGCAATGAGAAGAATAGTGTTCCATGTCATATCTGCCTGATAAGAGGGTTCACATTTTGAAATGGTTAACTTTTCCAACACAAAGTTAAGATCCCAAGATGGAGTGACCTTGTTTATTTATTTATTTTACATTTGTTAACTGGGATGGTCCAACTGGACGAGGTCCATTTACAGTGGAGGCCCAGGGAGAAAAGCTCCACTTAATTAATACAACAGACAATGATAATAATACATAATGTAAAGTAAAGACTTTGTTATTGAGCAGTATTTTGTGCATAATAGAACAGCACGCAAAGAAAGATCATATCAGCAATATATACAAGTGAACATTAAGTTAGTCATCAAAATATACAGACAGAGATCACAACAACATTTCCAAATGTCAAGGGATAAAATTTGTTACTTCCATTTTTACCGAGGGTCTGATAATTGGAGAGAAGAGAGAAAGATGGTGGTAGCATACACTAGGGTTAAGTAACAGGGTTCTCAGGTGTAAAACTCCTTTCAGAAACTGTTTCACTAAAAACAAAGAAAGCAGAGGATTCATGGACAAACATGTTAAAATGGCTGCAACAAAGTACCGTGATAGAGGAATAAGAGGTGTGAAAGTAACTCTCACAAATATTTCAGCACCAGTGGTACATAATCTATGATGGGACACAACAAAGTCAAAACAAGACTGCTCCATCTTGGGATCTACGTGCCCTACATGGACAGACTCAAAGTCCTGTCACTGTACTCGGTATCCTACAGACTGCTAAGAGGTGAGCTGCGTATACAAGGCAACCTCCTGCCCATTATTGATGGATTTACTGCACATCAGCAAGTCAAATGACACCAGAAATATTTGGTCTAGGGATCTAGACCTCTTCTGCATCAGCAGCAGACTGGTTTGGAGGGACAGGTATATCTCGCAGAGGATACCACTGCTGTGGAATAGACACCCCATCCACATAAAATAAAGTTCATCCCTGTCCATTTTCAAGTGCAACTTAGATCTATAGATGAGAAACAGAAAATTTACCCTATGACTGCCCCCTGTACTACTGATGGATAGAGGCATCTTCTAAATGCTTTAGTACATGCATGGGTCCCCTCAAATCATCTATGGTATGATCCTAGTTATTCTTATTAGAGGTAATGTATAATTATTAACCATGGGCTGGCTAAGGCTATTTTGAGTATAAAAAGGCAAACTGGCTAGGATTAAAATGGCCCGCAAGGGCAGCTAGCCTAGTACCTACCTATGCACCTGGTTATTGGCTAGGTACCAACTAGAACATCTTTTCCACTTGCCATTATAATACCAGTAACATTACCAAGTTTTCTTGCCACAGTTAGCACCTTCTACATGACCTCATGAAAGAGGTGTCTAAAAAGAATCAGAAGTGAATCACCCAGGCAGTTAGCTGAAGAAGTTTAACACTGAGGTGGATCAAACTCCCCTTTGTCTTGCATGAGTAGCCCCAGTTTGTGAGGAAGCTTGTGATAATTGCCCTAGGCCAATTCCAGAAGTAGGGTGAACTAATGTTGCCTGGACTGAAAGGGAGTCACCACAATGATTTTTAGAAAGTCCTTCTGAATCTTTGGAATGAACTTGGCTATCATTGGAAATGGTGAAAAGGGAAAAAGAACATTCCTGACTACAGGAAAGAAAATGCATCCATTTTCCAGGCTTGCTCGTAAAGAGTCCTAGAGCAGAATTTGTTTGGTTGTTTGTTTTGAAAACAGGCAAAAAGATTTAATTGCAGTGTTCCCCACAACTGAAAGTTGAGAATAAGGATTATTACAGGCAGTGTCAAATACATCCACCAAGGCTGGCATAACAGAAGGTATGGAAGTGGAATGAGGTATATCTACTTGTAACATATCATAATACCTCCTCAATTCAAAGTGAGGGGACATCCATGTGTTCCCATAAAAAATACATTATTCAACCCAGCTACTGTTTGAGAAAGTTTGTATACTTTCTGTAGTGCAGTGGTTATCATGTCTGCTTCACATGTAGAAGGTCCTGGGTTTGATCTCTAGTGGGACCATTAGGGGTTGGGGATTGGTATAATAGATAAGATGTTTACCTCACAGATATAAAGAACAGAGTTTGATTCTTAGCTGTGAGAGGAATGCCTAACCTAAAAAGGCCCACTAGGACAATTAACCTAGTACTTACCTATGAACCTATGAGAAAAAGAAAATTCCTCCAAGGGACTTTGTGAGGACCAAGTTTCCTCTGAAAAAGAGATTTCAGAATCTACAGGAGAAGCAGCCCTGGCTCTATGTTAGAAAACTCTGATATATTTTCCTCAAGAATACCTCTGCTGAGATTATTCTCTGGTAAGGACTTCTGAGCACCAGGATTAATGGCCTGTAATAGCTGACTGGCTAAGACAAGAAAATCACACTTACTAACAGACATCATGTTTTTATTTTACAGGAAAAGGTTTGGATGAAAACAGACTAAAAGAAGGCACTTCTGCCCTATCTAGAGGTCGCTTTTCCTGGTTAACCTATGCAACCCTCTCCCTCAGCATGGAGCCATTGGTGTCAAACTCTCCAGATAAGTTGCAGGCCTTGGACAGCCCACCTATATTCAGGTGGTTGCAGCCCAGACAACATACTAAAACTGAAGGGATGTAGGATCAGTAGCCACCAAAATAACTTTGGGTTGATATTTTTTGTCAGTACAGCTAAAGAAGTGGAGTGTGATCTGTTACAAATACAAATGTCATGTCAAGCAGGTACTATTTTAAGAATGTCGAGAGCTCAGTTAACAGCTAAGCTCTCTTGTACAGCCAAATACAGCTTCTCAGCATTACTCAGCTTTCTGCTAATGAAGTAGATGGAGCGTCCCTTGTCATCTACAACCTGTGATAAAACTGTGCCTATGCCCACCTCAGATGCATCTGTACATACTAAGAATTGTTTTGAAAAGTCAGGGGCTATGTGTATGGATTCTGGGCACAGCATATTCTTTAGCTGTCCAAAGGAGTGTTACATTTCATTTGTCAATTTCACCTTCAATGAAGCTTTACCCTTAAGTTAGGGTCAATAAGGGGGCAAGATATAGTGATGAAACTGGAAAAAGATTTTTGATAACGTTCAAATGGGGTACAATATTTGTCAGCCTGAGAGGACATGACTGACAGGTCACGGTGCTTCTCCAGGTATGGCCTGTACCTGTCCTCTCTAGGTTTTCAAAAATTGGCAAAAATCTTGTCCACCTCCATACTGCCTTTTCGGCACTGACAAACTGGTAAACCATCCAACATAACTATACCAACCTAGAATAATCTACAGGTAATACTGCTCAATGCCAGGAGTCTAAACAAAGAACCCTATTCTCTGAAAGCTCTCCTCACCCAGAAGAACGTACTTTTTCAAAGCCTTATCCTATAATGCCTTCTACACATTTATACCACCTACTGCACAGAAAGGGACAAAAGGTGGAGGTATCTCAATTTACATCAAAAACAAACACACCTCAAAGCTGGAGAAGCAGCGTCATGCACTTGAGCTACTCTACGTATAACTCACCATAAGGAAAGTCCCATACCATATTTTTGCGAGCTATATGTCCCACTCTATGACCCAGGAAAGCCATACCACTTACTAAAATGAACTTGAGTCAGTCTCCATTCAACCCAACACCACACCCAAGGGTGACTTTTACTACTTCACTATAAACTTGGAAGACACAAAGATTCCTGGACTTTGTCAACATGAATGACCTGGACCAGGTAGTCCATATGCCTACCAGGGATGCCAACAACCCTGACCTAGTTATCACCAACATTAGGTATGTTGCCCCCACCCCAAAGTATAACGTCCTTGCTGGTCAGGTCAAACCATAAGGCTGTCTCCTCTGAAATAAAAAATAAAATAATACCTGCAACACCAGGTAACCCTGGAACTTTTAGGAATTAATCTAAGGCAAACTTCCTATATTGAAGTGGTACCCTGGCAAAATTTCAAACCCCAAAACACAGGGAACACAGCCAACTACATGGAGTCATTCACAAAAACCCTCTACAATCATGTATACAGCTGTTCCTACCTGAAATAAGCACAGAACAAACTCAAAAAACAAGCGACTGTGGTATAATCCTAACAACATCAATGGACTGTATAATAAAAGGAAAAAACTCATGGGCAAAAATAGGAAGGAAACGATTTAAGTCTACCAAAACTAAATTCTAAATAAAAGTAGCTTCCCAGGTACAGGACAACCACAAGGCTTTCTTTAGATATGTCCAAAACCTCAAAGGCAATACACAGCAATGTGCTGAATTAATTGTAAATGGAGCCACCTACACTGAGTTGGAGGACTTAGCAAATCTAATGGCTGATAAATTCAGCTACAATTTTACATCAGTTTCCCCTCCAGACACTTCACAAGAATCACTGCTAACCATAGCTCTCCCAACTATCACTACGGAACAGGTACTCAGTTCACTCTTCCAAGCCAAAAGCACTGTATCAATGGGATCTAATATCCCAGAATACCTTATTAACAGCATGAAGAATGACCTATTGAGCCACTAGAAGCACTACTGAGTCATAACCTCCAAACAAGCATTGTCAACTGAATGAATGTTCAGCACAAGGGCAGGCCATTCATGAACCTGAGAAATTACTGACCCATACGCTTGAACAAATAAGGCTGTGGAAAGAATAATCATGGATATAATAAACAACACAGAAAACTGTCAGACACTGTTTCCAATCCAGTCTGTTTTTGTCAAGGGCAGATAATGCTCAATCAACCTGGTGGGCTTTTTTGAAATCAGCAAAGCAATCGACAAGTGCAAAATGGTGCATACTGCTTATCTTGATCTGGTTAAGGCATTCTAAATAATATCCCTCTCTATCATTGTAGATAAGCTCATGAAATTAGGTATAAACCCCTATGTCACCCACTGGATACCCATCTATCTCACAGACAGGACATAAGTCAAGATAGCTGAGTCTACCCCCCCAAAAAGGCAAGTAACTAGCTGAGTCCTCCAGGACTTAGTGCTGGAGCCTCATCTTTTTGGTATCTACTTCTCTGAAGTCAAGACAAATGTCAAAGACCGTGGGATGACCAAGTTTGTAGATGACTACAAACTAGGCATAGCCATAGAATCCCCTAAATATACAAACATCCCCCAAAAAGGCCTGACACAATCTAATAACTGGAGCCAAAGTTACAGTCTAAAAAAATCAATGCCAAAAAATGTATAATAGTATCTTTCAGAAATATGGTCACCCCTAGAAATGACTACACTGATAATACACCTGTAGGAGCTGACCCTGTGGTCAGGGATTAGGGAATGCATGCAGATATTTACTTGGTCTTTGACCAACATGTGTCTACTGTAGTAAGAAAATCATTCTACTCTGCGCAACTTACAAACAAGGGTAAGGCATCTAGGTCCAGAGATGTCATTGTACATTGCCCTCATTTTACCAGTCATTGAGTACAATGGTCCCTTCAGTATATATCTGATGAAACATGTACAAAAACTGGAGCATCACCAGAGGTTCTTCACAAAAAGAATACACGATGATGACAGCATGTCTTACATGGACCAATGCAAAGCCTTATCCTTGTACTCAGTCTCCTACAGACTGCTAAGACTGATCTATGCCTGGCCTTCTAAGCATCCTCAGATCCAGCCCTTATGAACCTATTGGACATCAGCAAAACAAATACCATCAGAAACAACTGATTTGAGGACCTAAACCACATCTGCAATATAAAGGCATGTTAGATGGGCATGTTTATCTCTCAGAGACTGCACCTTCTCTGTAACTGGCTTCTCATTCATGTGAAGCAGCATTCCTTCCTTCATTTATTCAAGTGAAACCTGGATCAGTGTATGGAGAATTAAAAATTTACCCCTGGTCTGCCACCTGTGTCGTAATTAGAAAGGGGTAGCTTATAAATGCTCAACCACTCATACCCAAGCTATACCCTATATAAAAAGAGTGGCATCAAAACCTGCCAAGTAAATTTGGGGAGCACAGATAGGCGTAAAAAGACCCTTGTTAGCCTAGTAACAACCCATGAACTTATGCTACTTCCTAGTAACCTACACTGATTTTATTTGCTTATCTAAGCAGTTTATAAGCAATGGCTTAAATTCTAATTAAAAACCTTAACTGTGATGTACAACCATCTTCATTCTTTCTCTTACCAATAACCCTGACAAATTTCATGCTCTATCATCTTTAAATTGCTTCTTCTTTACTCATATGTTTTAAGAATACTGCCACTAGCTGTACTCCAACACTGGTACAGAAAATGATGTAGGAAGCTTTGCTCTAACAACTGAGCAGGTGAGAATCCCACAGTCTGTAATGTTGTATTTTTGTATTCCAAGCAGTTGGCAACAGAAATCATATTTCAAGATATTTTTTACTGTTTGCATCATAAACTCAACATGCCCACTTGACTGTGGGTACCTAAACCAGATGTGACATGCTCAAACTCTTGACAAGTGATTTGTCAATCACTTTCAGAAGACACAATCCATTCTGGTACAACATGGCTAACAAGCATTAATGTATGTAGTCTCTGTAGCTCAACATGCAGCATGCTCGCCTTTGGTGCCAGAAGATCAGAATGCTGTGGGTTCTATTCTCACACCAGGCAGATGGATTAATCCTCCAACACTAACGTTTTAGCATAAGAAGAGTGCTGCACTCTTGTGTGCGTCATCATTCGGATGAGATGTTAAACCGAGACCCCACCAGCCCCAGTTTGTAGTAGCTCAGGTAGATGAAAAAGATCCCACAGCACTTACTGAAAATACACCCCATTCATTCTTACATTTACAATATTTTCAGTATTTTACAACTTCAATTTCATTTCACAAACATCTTTCATTCCATTTCCTTATCCTTTTTTCCACAACCTTTTTTATTTCAGAAAACACATCTTCATTTCTATTTTTATTATACAATTTATCATAACATCTTTCCACAGCACCCATACTGTTACCATCAATGCTTTTTTAACACCTTTATTAAATTATCACTTAAGAAGACATAGACACATACATTAATAGAAAAGAAAACAAACCATATTATTTGTTTTCATTTACATACATTAAACATTACATGCGTTCTTCTTTCTTTCATTTTAATGGCTGTCATTCAGTCCAACACTACATAAATTACTCAGTTTCTGCCTTCCCTTAAACCTCACTCCTCCTTTTCAACATTATTCTGCATGTACTATTCCCACAAATTCCATTTATTTCTATGTAATTTGCTCTTCCCTTCTGTAAAGATACCACTTCCAATTATGTTATCTTTTACAATATTCAATAGTTCAAATATAATTGCTTTACATTTTGATTTTTTTACAATTTTCTAGTAACTGCTTATTTGGTAGCCAATACAATTAAATTTAATAAAAGGCCTTACTATGTCTAGGCAATTCAGATCCTAAGTCCCAGCTCAAAAGAATAATTTCCTTAGTTAAAGCCATTTGCTCCCTAACATTCCTTGACACAGTACTCTGTAGGAAACTGTTAAAATGTAGCAAGAAAAGTGAGCACAAGCAGAGCTGGGGATCACAATGATGTAAAAAAATCCATTCTTTTTCCACAAGCCGCTGTAGTAGAATGAAAACTTTTATTAAGCAAGATACAACACAATCAGATAAGCGCTTTCGTCTCTTCTGATTCAGAGACTTCTTCAGGTAAAGACATAAGGATGAAACAACTCTTTAAATACGAAATTGCAGCTTATGCAACTAAACCAATGCCCCTAATGTTAAAACACTCCCAGCAGCACACACTGTTCATAGTAAAGCATAAAACTTTCACAAATCTGTGAATCACTAAAAACTATATAAAAACCTATATATAATAATAAAACTTGTAAAAAAATATATATATATATATATATATATAAATATAAAATATAATAAATACAAAATGATAAATGTGGAAACAGTATTAACATAATCTCATGCAAAGCACACAATAAATAAACTTCATCTCTATAATGCCTCAAGTTTTAGAAAACAGGACAATTAGACTGCATCATTTAAGCCTGGCCACTGCGTGGCATTAGTTCTCAGTTCATAGTAAAGCATTCTCATATCTATTATATATAAGTTTTTACATCGTTTTTAGTAATTCACAGATATGTGAAGGTTTTATGCTTTACTATGAACTGAGAACTATTGCCACACAATGGCCAGGCTTAAACGATGCATTCGCATTGTCCCTTTAACTACTCATTTACTACTTCCACAAACAATTCTTTTTCCATTACACTTATCCCCTTATAACAACTATAACTTAACATGTCCAAGCTAGGTGATAATTCTTCTTTCCCTATTTTTATAATCTTTTCCAATTCTTTCATTCAATTATTTCTTCTAATTTACATTTTGCACTATCTGAAATTTTCTTTACTTTCCACCCCTCCCCTTTTATCTTCTTCCTCCTCGTACATTGTTTATGCAATTTTTTTCTATTTCCATAAATTTTTCTCTTTTACATTTTACTACCCCTTTTCATCTACCATTCCATCTATCTTACCCTCTCTGTCCCTTTTACCTCATTTCCTATAAAAAGGTGAAACATCTTCTTTCTTTCCCTTTAAAAAGTATTTGTCTATAAAACAAAGACTATCTTAATATTTATTTTTCTTATACAATTTTCTATTTATCTTATTCTATAACTTCCTTCTCCCATTCCTTTCTTAGAATTTTTCACTGTTTTCATATAATACATTAGTTACTTTCTTACCAGTCTCTATTTATAAAAAAAGTATTTTTATACTTCCCTTTAAACATTACCTAAAATTTTATCCAATAATCTTAAAATATTCTCACTGTCATATGTTCCTTCCTCTTTAATTTCTTTATTTTTACTTACACTTGCAGCTAAACATTTTATTTCTTTACCTTCCTTTTATGATTTCTTCATTATCACCTAAAACAGCCCATATTGCTCTGTAATCTGAAAAATCTACTCCTTCTACCCCACCTGCTACTTCTTTCAGATCACCCACATATACTGCACTCTAACTCTGTTTTAAAAATACCCCTTTTCACTTGCAACTTTTTTAGTTTTAAGTTACCACATTGCCTATTTTTTTTATTACCTTGACATCTTGCATTATTTTTTTTTACCCAGTCTCCCAATCATTACTACTGACATTTTAATATAACATATATTTTTTTATATCTTCAAACTTTTTTTTGACATGTTTGCATGCACATATATTACTATGGCCCTTACAAAATTTCCATTTTTTCTCAGGCCACATATCATCACCCTTCCTAGTATCACAATTATTACATCCAATATTTTTTACTTCATCTTCTTTTATCACCATTCCTAACCAACATATTTCATATCATACTGATCATAAAAGTCTTTTTCCCTCATACAGTATTTTTTCGTTTTTCTCTGTAGCACATTTGTATCTAGTAAATATAGCTTGTCAACATTTTTCTTCTTGCACCATTCAACAACCATTAAGCCCCTCACTTCTTTTCTTATACTATTCACATTTAGTCCCAAAAAACCTAAATCATCCCTTACCTTTTTATTTGCATTTTACTTATTTTTTTCTTTTTCCCCTTCTCACCCTTCCTCCAATTGACTTAACTTCTTTCTGCTCTTTTTCTTCCCATTTGTTCTTCCCTTGCTAACCCGTCCTACTTATTTTCTGTTTGTATCTGAATCTCGTCTAGTATTATTCGTTCCCCTTGAGTTATGTTTATGTCACTTTCTTCTCCACTTACATCAGCCATTTCACTTTTCTCCTGAATATTGTTTTCTACATACTGTCTTTACCCACTCTCAATTTCTTTTTCATTTACCCTTTCTTTTACATTTACTGGATATTCAAAAAAACTGGCCAGACTCTTTACATTCCTACAAAATGTTTTACAGTTCTTAACAGTATGGCCTTGCTCTCCACAACACACACCTTTTTTGTATACATTCCTGAATCAAATGTTTTTAACTCTGGAAACAGAAGTGTCTTTGATTGGCTCCAACTCCCAAGAGTTGATTTTTCCCCCCATTACTTGAAATATGCTGTACTTATTTACTTATTGACATTTGTTAACTGGGTTAGTCCAACTGGGCTTGTGGCCCATTTTCAGTGGAGACCCAAGGAGAAAAGCTCCAAGAATAGATATGCAGTTTACAAAAAAAGAACAATTCTAAGTACAGTTATATAAGAAATGATTTGATTAAACAACAACATATGGAAATACTGTAGCAAAAATTCACATACAAGCAAATGCATTAAAGTAGGTATAATATGTACATATTTACATAAAGATTTAAATTTGTCAGTTGTGATTAGAGAGCTTGGTTTAGAAGTATTTGCTATGGGGAAATACTTCTGCCTAAGGGGGGGGAAGCAAATGAGGGAGGGGGAGTTAAGTTGGGGCAGGTTTTGGAGTTGAGTAGATGAAGTTTGAGTTTCTCTTTAAAACAGGATGGGTATATGATGCATCATATGTCTCTAGGAAGTTTGTTCCAGGCTTGGGCAACACAGTACTTACACAGTAGTTTGCCCACTGTTTTTTTAGGGTGGTAGATATGTAACAGTTGCTGATCTGATGAACGGAGGGTACCAGTAGGAGAGTAAGTAGTAATGAATGTAGAGAGAGCAGAGCAGGAAGAAGGTTTATAGAGAATGGTATGTAACATTTGGAGTTGTGATAGCAACAGTAAATGTGGGAATTCAAGCCAGTGGAGAGAGTTTAGGGCTAGACAATGATGAGTATTATATCGAGAGTTAGTGATAAATATAGCTATCTTATAATAAGTTTGTTGTAGTTTGTTTAAGGTTGCAGTTTGGATGTTGGTGAGTACAGGGGCAGCATAAAGAAGGGAGGGAAGGAGAACAGCTTGAACAAGGGTGAGTCTGGAATTAGCAGTTAAAAATTTTTTAATGCGATAAAGTACACCAAGTTTTTGGTGTGTCTTTTTTATACATTGGAGAATATGCAAGTTGAATTTGAGTTTGTCATCAATAATGACCCCTAGGAGCTTGGTGTGGGCTTCAGGTTGTATAGTAGTGTTATTCCAGGAAGTAATGACAAAGGAGGATTCATGGTGAGTGAGTGATTTGGGAAGAAATAGTAGGAGTTTGTTTATTTTAGGGTTAAGGATGAGTAGGTTGCTAGTTAACCATTGTTCTGTAGATAGGAAGACCTGTTGAGTTTGGGTATGGAGTTCAGAGATGTTGTCAGAGATGGAGATTAAAGTTGAATCATCTGCATATTGGATGAGGGAGGATTTTCTGCAAGATGTATTGAGATCATTGGTGAAGACATTGAAAAGGAGGGGACCAAGGATGGAGCCTTATGGAACCCCAGTTGGGACAGGTAAGAATGGAGAAGCAGAAGAGAGCCATTTAACAGATTGCTGCCTACAGAACAAGTAGCTGGTGAGCCAAGAAAGGGTGGAAGGAGACATGTTGAGATTAGCAAGTTTTGATAACAGGATAGGATGGGAGACTGTATCAAAGGCTTTAGAAAGGTCAAGGAAGAGGCAGGATGTAAGTTTGTTATTATCAAGGGCTTCAGCAATAGTGTGTGTGAAGGATAAGAGGGCAGTAGTTGTGCTATGGTTGGGACAGAACCCATGCTGGGTGGGAGTAAGGAGGTTGTGTTGAAGGAGGTGGTTGAGTAGTTGTAAATGGATACATTTTTCTAGAATTTTAGAGAGGGGGGGATAGGATATCTATAGGATGATAGTTAGATGGGTCAGTAGAGTGAACACCTTTGTGCAGTGGAATGGTGAAAAAGGATTTCCATAGTGTAGGGACAGTAGATTCCTGTATAGCGCTATTAATTAGTATGGACACTAGGTAGGCAATGGAGTCTGCGGTGAGTTTAAGGAAGGAAGGAGGAAGGTTGTCAGTAGAGGGAGAGCAGGGTTTGAGCATTTGCAGAAAAGATCGGATGTAGGAGGTAGATACAGGATGTAAAGTGAAAGGAGGTTTGTCGGATGGGTTGGGAGGGGTAGACAGAGATGCGGTATTGCAGCTGGGGGGTATGAGTGTTTGGACAGTGTCAATAAAGTGTTTATTGAGTAGAGTGGCCGTTTCCAGAGATGATGAGTTAGGGTAAGGGCTGGGGTTTGCAGGGGAGCCAGGAGAAAGGATTTTGTTATCAGTTGACCAGAACTCCTGAGGGCTGGATTTGTTATTGAGTTGGGCAGAGTTATAGAAGGACTTTTTGTCATTACTGGTGTGTTTTTTGATGAGATTTCTGAGACGTCTATAACTACATAGTTGGGTAGTTCCTTCATTTTTATCCAGGATTTCCATACTTTGTCTCTTTCTAACATAACAGACTTTGTCTCTTTGGAGAGCCAGGGGGCATTGTTAGATTTTAGTCTAATCTTTCTAGAGGAGGCAAGAGAGTTTAGGGTATTTAGAAATATGGTATTGAAACTATCTACTGCATCATTGAGAGGAATGTGCTTAAGGATGGACCAGTCTATGGAGGATAGAGTAGAGTTGAACTGGGCTAAGTTGAAGTTGGTGAGTTTGTAGCAGTCTCTATAGAGGTGGGATTTGGGAGGTTGGGTGTAGTATCGAAAGACAGAGATGAGGAGGTGGTCACTAAGCTGGTCTGGATGGGTTGTAGGGTTGTGGTACAGTTGAGGGGAATTTGTGAGTATCCAGTCCATTATAGAGCTACAGGTAGAATTTTTATGGATTCAAGTGGGAGAAGATATTAGCTGATGGAAACCATGTAGATTAATACTAAGTTGAGGGGAATCTGGTTTGAGTTTGGACCAGTCTAAGTTAACATCACCTAAGATGAGTGTTTCATATGGTACATTATGGGAAAACCAGGATAGGATCATCTCTACGGTTATTCCCAGGTGGGAAACAGATAGAGGCTATAGCAAGTTTTTTTATGAGGACTGAGGTGGCAGTTTAGTATAATGAGCTTGGCTGGGTGAAAGTCAGGGAGGGGTTTGGGTACAGGAGAGAGGCTAAGGCTGTTGGGGTGGAGGATGGCAACACCACCTCCTTTTTTGGGAACCTGTCTGAGCGGTAGATATTATAGCCTGGTGGGAGTATTTCATTATTAGAGATATGTGGCTTAAGCCATGTTTCAGATAAGGAAAGAATGTGAGGGGTAATCCATGCATGAAATTCAGTAATTTTGCTGGTTATGCTTTGAATGTTGAGGGAATATATGGCTAAGTGTTTAGTGGGGGTAGAGTTGGGTATAATAGGCTGGGGAGAGAGAGACAGGTGCTAGGAGAGGTTGGGTGAGTAGGGGAAAGAGGAGATGTATGGTTTTGAGGGGAGGGGGAGGGGCTGAGGTTGGGGTGGATGTCCTCAGATATAAGTAAGTATTTTGTAGAATGAGAAGGTATAGCAATGGATAGCTATAATTTTAGTAATTTAGGTTTGTAAGTAGGAGGATGGATTTGCAGTTTAGGTAGTTTGTGATAACATGAGGAGGGAAGGTTGAGTAAGGTTGAGGAGATGTTAAAGAGGGAGGGAGTTAGATGAATGTTGTTGATATAAGAGTTAGGAGAAGTAAATAAAGGGCAAGGTAGAGTCAGAGTTGAGAGTAGTCGGAGGAGTGAGGTGGAAATTATAAGGTGTTTCATTTTTATGTGGAGGGGAGGAGAAGAATAGAGGAGTGGGTGTGGGGGTAGTTAGGTGGAGGAAGTGATGTAGTTTGAGATTTGACAGGAAGTGGCTTGTTATTGGATGTTGGAGAAAGGAAGGGGTGGGAGTGGATTGTATAAGGGAAACTGTAGTGGGGTGGGTGGGAATGGGGGTAGGGTAGGGGAGCAAAGTGAGCCCAAGAGTAGCAAGGGTGAACACAGCGGGGCTAACACCCAGGACTGAGAAGCGCAAAAAAAATCAGTGATAGGAGATTGACTGGCTAGGGGGATAGATAGAAAGATAGCAAGAACAAGCCAGAGAGATAAGAACAGAAAAAAGTGAGCAGGAAAACTAAAGGCAATAGGAGTATATTAGCCTCTGATAGCACAAGTATGGGCATTAGTAATTCTTAAAGGAGATACCAGAGAAGAGCAACTGAAAACAAGTTTACATTTTGGGTTTGGAGAGAAGCAGGGACAGCACAAACAGCAGGGTTAGGGTAAAAACACGACCTGTTACCAGATATGAGAGAGACCACGAATGGCCCCAATGGAAAACAAGATAAAGGGAGGGAAAAAGGTCAGTATAGAATGAGGAGAGGGAAAAGAAAAAGTGGTTAAGGCTGCTGGCGTCCTTTGCAATTACTATGTGTCCACATAGCGACTAAAGCAGTCCGATTAGAGACTATTACTCTAAGAGTGCTAGTACAAATGTAGCATTAATGCTAAGTTAAAACAAGTTTTCACTTTTTTTGTTGCTACGGACACATACTTAGGTATTCTTGTGATTTTGGGTAGACTGCAGAGACTGATGGTCAAAATTAGGGTATCAGATTTTGGTCCACAAAAAATGATGATAAAACAGTGGCCTGGAGAATCTGCAGAGGAGATCCTCTATGGGCTATAAAGCAAGAGGAGGGAAAAATTACATGAGAGGCTGTAACCAAAAACAGGAGGCATTCAAATCAACTTAAGATAGTAAATACAATAGTTATGTAAGGCTCGCTAAGCTTGCAAAAAACTCTCCACAATGTAGTACATCTATGAAACACTAACATAAAAGTAAAAAAAATCATTAAATAGCTTATGAGACTATCAGCAATATGTAAGTTATGAGCAGGTAAAATGTGGGTACTAGCTAATTAATTATACGCTGCAGTATGGAGTACAAAAAATAGGCAGGAAAGTCTCAGGAATCAGCAGCTAATCTAAAACAGCTTACTTAACAGGGTTATTTTTTGTTTTTTTTTTCATTACAAAGCAACAATTGAAAATGTTCATTAATAGTTTTATGGCTGGAGCCCCAGAACATAAATGCCAACAACACCATGTGCAGCTATAATTCTACTAATTGCAACATCAACATGTAATGTAATTGCATTCAGAACAGAGGCATACAGGAATTATACAGAGCAGGTTAAGCAATGAAAGATATCGCAATAACAGTCAAATACTAGAAAAAGAAGTTATGTTCTTGCCATAACGTTCCATGTGGAGTGTTCATCTCGCCTTTGTTCTTACACACGGGTTCGGAGCCGATCCTCGGCTCCGAGTCGGCCGCATAGCAAAGCTCTGCATCTAAGAGAAGCTCGAGACCAGGCTATATCCCACAATCCTCCCTGCCATTACTCAGATCTAGTTTGCAAGCAAACCAGAATAACAATAACCCTGAGGTGCTAAGGCTACATACTGCCACAAAAGAAAAAATTTAGAGACACCATCTCACTGACAAACCAACTAAGGGTAACGAAACATACCCGGAAGAGGTAAAGACATGTGGACCAGACTCTAGTCCTACTCGTTCTTCCAAACACATGAGGGAGGGAAGGGGGGGAATGTAAGAACAAAGGCGAGATGAACACTCCACATGGAACGTTATGGTAAGAACATAACTTCTTTATGTGAGAGTGTTCAATCTCGCCGTTTGTTCTTACACACGGGTAGCGTCCTAGCTCCGTCACCCTGAGTGACTCATGGAAGAACGTTCCTGAGCACAGTGGAACCAAAGGATGTCCTGTCTTTGGAGGCTTTGTCAACCCTATAATGAGCGATGAAAGTATGTGGTTTAGACCACGTGGCTGCTGCACAAATCGTGTCCAAAGGCAGGCGAGCTGCATGAGCCAAGGAAGTGGAGACGGACCTAGTAGAATGGCCTTTTGGTTTGGTGGGTAAGGCCTGATTTGACTTAGAATACACAAAGGCTATACAATCAGTAAGCCATTTAGAAAGCGTACGTTTTGTAACTGCCATGCCCTTTATATTGTCTGCAAATGCAACAAAAAGTTGATCTGTTTTTCTGTAGTCTTTAGTCCTGTCTAAATAAAATCTGAGTTGTCTGTGGACATCTAACTTGTGCAACATATATTCCAACTTGCTGGTATGGTTCTTGAAGAAAGTAGGGAGTTCAATGGACTGATTAATATTTATGACAGAACATACCTTAGGAAGGAAGGACAGATTTGTTCGTAAAGAAACTCTATCTGGGTGAAAAATTAAGTAAGGCGGTTTAATTGACAGTGCTTGCAGCTCTGAGACTCTCCAAGCTGAAGTAACTGCTACAAGAAAAAGAGTCTTCCACGACAGAAACTTCAGGGGGCAAGAAGAGGCTGGTTCGAAAGGTGGTAACATTAGTTGTGACAACAACAAATTTAAATTCCATGGGAATAAAGGGTCTCTGATGGGAGGTCGAAGATGGAAGGAACCTTTCATAAAAGCTTTACAAAGCCTGTGGGACATAACAGAAGAACCGTCCTCACCAACATGGAAGTTGGATATGGCAGCCAACTGCACTCTTAATGTGGAAGTAGAGGCCCCTTCATGGAAAAGGATGGAAAGAAATTCTAGAACTTTATGTAAAGGAGCAACCAGGGGGTCTAAGTGTTGACTAGATGCCCAGTACACAAAGCGTTTCCATTTATTGTTGTAGAGTTTTGTGGTGGAAGCCTTATGAGAGGCAACCAAAATGCGCTGCACTGCCGGAGAAAGTAGATCAGACCTGGCTAGGCGGGGAAGTGGAGCAGCCAAGCTGCTAGTTTGAGGGATAGAAGAGACGGGTGAGGAACTCCCGATGAATGTGTCAGTAGATCTGGTACTGGGTCCAGGATCCAAGGTTCCTCTGTTTGATGGGCTTGAAGAAAGGGGAACCATATCTGTCGAGGCCAGAATGGGGCTATGAGTATAATTGTCCTTTCCAGATTCATGGCTTTCTGGAGAAATCTGGGAATCAAGGGGATAGGTGGGAATGCATATAGGAGACCTGGGGGCCAATCGTGTATCAGTGCGTCCCTGGGGACATCACCTGGAGGGGGTAGAAGGGCAAAATAGCTTCTGCATTTGGTATTCATCGGGGAGGCGAATAGATCGCAGCAAAGCTGGCCCCATTTGCGGAAATTTTTTTCCGCCACTTGTAGTTTGAGGGACCACTCGTGAGGTAACAGGATGGCTCTGCTCAACCTGTCCGCAATGACGTTGGATGACCCCGGGATGTGCGTTGCTATCAGAAAGCGACCCATGGACTCTGCCCATTGCCAAATTCTCATGGCCTCTCTGCATAATGGGTAAGATCTGGTTCCCCCTTGTTTGTTTATGTACCAGACTACAGACATGTTGTCTGTCTGAACTGCTACTGTCCCTAGAGGTAAGAGGGTTTGAAAGTGTTGCAACGCCAAGAACACCGCCCTCATTTCCAGAACATTTATGTGCAGGTTGTACTCGATGTTGGACCATTCCCCTTGGACTGTTCTTCCCTGAAAAAGTCCCCCCCCACCCTATCAGGGAAGCGTCCGTGGTTATAGTGGCTGCCGGATTTGGTAGAACAAATGGACGACCCATAGTGAGATCCTGGCTGGACACCCACCATGAGAGGTCTCGCTTGCAAGAATCTGTTATCAGGATCTCGTACTTTAGGGGTAACTGTTGGAACGACCACTGCGTGAACAGCAGCCATTGGAGGAGCCTCATGTGCAACCTTCCCATGGGAATCGCAATCAGAGACGCTGCCATGAGTCCCAAAACTTTCAACACCAATTTGGCCGGGGCTTTCCTGCATTGCAGCAGAAGAAGAACCTGTTCCTTGAGGGATGAAGCCCTTACTTGAGGGAGCTTTACCAATGTTAAACGCGTATCTAGGTCCGCTCCGATAAATGAAATATGCTGTGAGGGCAGTAAGACAGATTTTTTGAAGTTTATGGAAATCCCTAGGTGGGAACAAAGGTTGACTGTATAGTTTCTTGCTTGTATGAGGAGACACTCGGTGGTGGCGGTGAGGAGCCAGTCGTCCAGATAGGGAAACACTCGGAATCCTAGACATCTCAAGTGAGACGCTACCACTGCCATGCATTTGGTGAATACCCTGGGGGCTGAGGTGAGCCCAAAGGGCAGGGCTCGAAATTGAAAATGACTGACTCCCAGCCGGAAGCGCAGGTGATCTCTGGACGTTCTGGCCATCTTGATGTGGTAGTATGCATCCTTGAGATCTATCGAGCACATCCAGTCGTCCTTCTGTAAAAATGGAAGGATCGATTGAAGCGTGACCATCCGGAACTTTTCCTTCTTCACGAAGGTATTGAGATTGCTGAGATCCAAAATGGGTCTCCAGTCCCCTGTCTTTTGAACTAAAAGAACCTTGAGTAAGTTCAGGATCCTTTTTGGTCCGCCGGGACTGGCTGAATGACTCTTTTTGAGCAGCTTTGAAATTTCTATTGCTGCTTGGCCTCGCAGACGGGGTGGCACATCTGGAGACCTTCTTTGTTGGGGTGGAGTTGACATAAGGGGTATTTTGTATCCTCTGGTTACAATGCTTTTTACCCAGGAGTCTGAGGTGAGAGTTTGCCAGGCCTGTGGGTATAAAGCCAAGCGACCCCCGACTGCCTCCAGAGCAGGACAGTCGGGCCCCCATTCAGGAGTGCTGGAAAGGCTTACCAGGGATAGTATTCCTGTCGCCTTGGTTCTGTGGACCCCCTCTGCCGCCGGGGCGGCGTCTTCCATGTCTGCCCCCCACTCTGCCTCTGGGGGGGGTTCACTCTGTGTGGCCTGGAAAGATCCCTGAGTTCTACGGAAACACATTTTTCCGCCTCGTTGCCCTTTGGGGTACGGTCTGGATAGAATGGAAAAACGGACTCCGACAGCAGACAGAGTCTTTCCTTCCTGCTCACACCGAGTTAATGTCTCTTTCACTTTGGGCCCAAAAAGAGTGGCACCATCAAAGGGGGCGTTGGCGAAAGAAGACTTGAAGGCTTCCGCAAAAGAGCACAGCCGCATCCAGGATTGTCTTTGTAGAGCAATCGCTGAAGCTGCGGCCCTACTCGACCCTTCAGCCACATACGAGATGAGCCTCATGGACGAGTTCACTACGGAGGTAAGGGTGTTAAGTTGTGCTGTCACCTTGTCTGAAACAGCAGCATCTGTGTTACCCTGGAGAGTATCTCTCAGCTCCTTGATGAGATCCCTCTGTAGTCGTGTAAAATGTGTCAAATAGTTTAGCGAATGCATGGAAAAAGTCGCTGAACTAAAAATGCACTTCCCGTATCTGTCCATAGTCCGAGAATCCTTATTAGGAGGATGAACAGAAGAGGAAGACTCTGACATCTCCTTTTTAGTGGCTGCGGCCACCACCATAGCGTCAACGGGGACTCCTTTTGTGAGATAGGTCTTGTCCTGGGGAGCAGTAATAAATTTACTTGGTTTTCGAGGGACCGGTTCCACTGTGTCCGGTGTCTCCCACTCCCTTCGAGCAATTAAATCCATTAACTCATCGAAGGGCGGAGTAACCCAGGAGGTAGAAGGTTGAGCACCAAATGCCTTCAGCAACACCGACTCGTCCTCAGTGGGGGCTAGGGACTGCCAATCACCCCTCTGTTTTAATATCTCCAAGATGTCCGCAAATGAGATATCCTCGGAGGGGGATTTTGGGGACCCCTCTGACTCATCCAAGTCAGTGTCAGAAGTTAGAGATTCCTGTGGGGAGTCTAAGTGCCTCCTCTTGCACAATCTTTTCCTCGGGACCTCATCGGAGGGGGATTCCGGTAAGGCCTCCGAGGAACAAGGGGCATCCTCTAGGGATGCCTGAGACAATGGTGCTCCACGCTTTGGATGTTTCGTGGGAACAGAAACAGAGAGTGGCTCCTTAAGGGAGGGAGAAGACGCGTCCGATGTAGTGGTTGTCTGTGTAGACAAAACCTTCCTCATAAGGTCAAAAACCCCTGGACCTCAGGTCGAGGACTCCCCCGGTTCCAAAGAACATGGAAGAATCCGAGACACGGGGCCCATGGGTCTCGACCCCGAGGACGAAGCTGAGCCGATCTGCGCCGAGGCCCCGAGAGGGAGAGTCGGAACCAAAAGGTCGGTACGACTCTCGGTCCCGGAACCAAGGAGAGATCGTCGACTCCTCGACTCACCTATCGGTTCCGATGGAGTCGAGGTAAATGGTGTCGATCGTGCAATGGACGGTTTCGGCACAGAGGGCTCCACTATCATCGGCTCATCCTCTTCCAGCTCCGAAGACTGGATGGGTCTCGAAGGAGGACCTGTTGGAGATAAAGGAAGGCCTTCTAGTTTTGACACCAACTGGGAGGAAACTGCAATCAATTTGGAAAGGGCCATGTTCTCCATAAGTTTCTGCACGACACAATCCACATCAGTATCAGATAATGGTCTGGAAGATCGGGTCGAAGGGGCCGAAGATGGCACCGACCGAAGAATAGACGGTGGCGGTAGTTCCGACACCGGTTCCAAGACCTGGGGCTCAGTGAGAGACAAACGTTCGACGCTCGGCCCCGAAGTCTGTGGAACCGGCGAACGAACTCTAGAAGATGTACTCGGAGCCGATGACATGGGCTCTGACATCTTCGACCCCTTCGAAGACTTAGAAGCCTGGTCAGACTTGTCCAAGGCCTCTTGGAAGGCAGGCTTAAGAAGCCCCCTATCAATAAGTTTCCTGCGTCTATCTGTCATGACCCTCCCACTGAAGGAATGGCAAATACAGCAATCCTCTTGCAAGTGGAGAGGGCCAAGACAGTAGACACATGAAGTGTGGTTGTCAGTGATGGACATTTTCTGTCCACACTGACATCTTTTGAAGCCAGACTTGGCTTTTTCAGACATAACTTAAAGAAGAGGTATTTAAAGTTTAACAATTTAAAAGAATTTACAGTTAGGTAAGGGTAGGCCCCAAAGGGAAACCTATAAAAAAACTAACTATAATATACACACAAACACACTATAGTATAGAAATATAAAATATCCACAAAAAAACTATAGGAGAATAATAACTTTTGAAAGAAGAAAAAGAAGAAAAAAGACTATCTTATCTGTCTAATAACTAATCTCTGGTCCGAGCTCTCTGTAGCGATGTGACCTGTTGCAGCGGCAAACTAGATCTGAGTAATGGCAGGGAGGATTGTGGGATATAGCCTGGTCTCGAGCTTCTCTTAGATGCAGAGCTTTGCTATGCGGCCGATTTGGAGCCGAGGATCGGCTCCGAACCCGTGTGTAAGAACAAACGGCGAGATTGAACACTCTCACATCAGTGGTTAAGCATACACATATTTTGTAAAATAGCAGTTAAGAACTTACAGAGGAACGATAGATGCTAGCAGAGGAAGGAGACACTCAGCAGCTAGAAGGAAAATAGTAGACTTGAGAATGGCGCCCACAGATGTAAGGCACCTATGAAAGTTTAGAACAGGAAGTGAGGTGAAGGGGAGTGGTCAAGGCATACATCCCACCCCCTTCCCATACATTTATGTTTCCACACATTTTCTTTCTTCCATGCACTTTATCACATTTTGTCAGAAAAAAGTTCAAATTCTTCCATTTTAACTACAAGCCCAAATTCTGAAAAATAAAGTCATTCCAAAGTGATGTTTTCATTTTTCTATTTCACACAGACTTTTATGCACCTGAAAAATGTTTCAGATGTTACTTCACAGAAGTCTTCTTACCCCAAATGTATCAAAGCTCTTATATATGTTACAATAACTCGTAATGGCAATACAGTATTGTCCATAAAATCATACATATCAATATTAGCACTGGTTTTACTTCTTATTCTCATCTCCTGTCTTTTTTAAGCCGTTGCCCTTCTGCTCTTGTCAAGTACCTCTCTTCACTTTGTACACTACTTCTTGAGTTACAACGCTCATGTTTTATTCTTTGTTTCATTTCTGTTATCCACAACACCCAGCTGCAGGCACATATTCTTAAAACTGATTGATCTGTGAGCCAAGCATGTCTCTATGCTTTCATGCTCTGTAATCTGCTTCTCTACCATATTACTAGCTTCATTATCCGAATGCTCCTGTAAACTCAATCCATCATTGCACCCCAGCTCACCTCCTCTCCTACATTTGGTTCTCCTTCTTTCATTTAATTATCCAAAACCTCTGTATCCAGACTTCTGCTCTCCAACTCCATAACTAGGATTTCACCTCTCTCTCTCTCTCCTAAAGTTCTCCAGCAGCAACAATGTTTACCCCTTCCTCCATCTTGGAATTCTACAAGCACTAGTGACAGCCCTCTGGTACCATCTAGTGCTTGAAAAGAGTAGGTGGTGTTCTCTGGCAGCCTGGCCAAATTTCCCCAGTCGGTACGAATACCATTTCAAGTCTCCCCTGCAGAGTGGCCACTAAACTGGACAGCAAAGTATAAATAAAATAAATAAATAAATTTCAGTACATTAATTGCCAAATTTGCGTTAAGTTCTTTGAGCCAAATCACTTCTGAATACTTGGAACAGCTACCAATACGGAGTAGGAAGTTGAGGTTATTGGACTGGAATAAACTCACTCCAAATTTTAAAAAAGGCAATGCTGAAACGTCATGTGGAATTTACTCCTTATAATGTTAATTCCTGTACATGCCACAAAAACTACAATCTTTCACCATCTGTCCTATTTGCAAGATCATATTAGGACAATGCACAATCTCATGGGCTTACTCTTTATACTTCAACATGCCATGATCAGATTCATGAAGCTTCAGCATCACCTAAATTCTTAACCGAGTGGGAATAATAACCTTATCACCTTTTAACACACATTCTTGTATGTACAACAATTAATCTTTCAATGTGAAACAGACTTTGATTAATAGATGATTTTTCTTCTCACCATCTGGTCATCCTGTCATAATGAGTTCACACAGCAGCTGTATCTCTACATAATCTTTAGTAGCAGCTTTTCATTCCAGCAGTTTCTCAGCAGTAACTAGTATTAGAGTCACAACCAACAAAACTTATAAGTCCTGTTCCAGCAAACATTTTTGCATTCTCTTAGGTATAGTCTACTTGGAGTACCTGCAATATGCATTAGTTTCCTGGTTTGTACAGCATCTACAAGTCATAGTTCTAAAGAATTAGCAATATCCTCTGTGATCTAGCTGGTGTCTTATGTAAGGATTTCTTGAAAATGCAATGGAAAGGCATACAGTCTGACTCTACACATTTGTTTCTCTTTTTAATCCCACAAAGCTGAACCTGGTGCCTCAGCTCAATTGCTGGGTCCTCCTATCCCTCCCAACTCCCCCAAACTTATTCTGAATTAAGACTGGCACTGATGAGGAGATGGAGGAATCCTGGGACAGCAACATACTGTTACTTTGGGTGTATTTTCCTATTTTAGTCCCTTCACAGCATATGCTCATTAATACCCAGAGTGCAGAATGTGCAATTGGCATCGGTTCTGGACCACCCTTCACTTCTGCAAGGGGCTGACACCAGCAGGACATCCTGCCCACCCTTTGGCAGCACTTTAAGTTAAACCACAACATGTGTCCTTAGCACGTGCTCTTCCCCAAGGATGGGCATGCACATGTTCCCCTGCAAGTGCCTCAGATGCCTGAGCTACTAATTCAAAACCCACATCACTTGGGCTTTAGTCAGGGCTTTATCCCTCTACCCCAAGCTGCTGGTTTGTCAGATTCTACTATGATGTGTTGTTCAAAGTCATGAAGCATTTGACATTCAAACAGTACAGCAAGCATTTCCTGTTCAACCTGAGCTTACCTGGTTTGTTCAGCTCTCAACACTCTCAGGTATAGGCAAAAGGTCTGCCTTCTTAAATAACACCACTCTCAGTCTTTTCTGGCTTGCCCCCACTTGAGAGGTAACTGGCAATGCTATATTACAGTAGCTTTTGCACAGTAGTTGCTAGCCTGTTTAGCAATTTAAAGCTTTTAGTTCAACACCCTAACCAACTCCATTATGCATCATGCTCTAGCAGCTTTCTTTGAGATACAGTCATTTCCGATGAGTGGTATGGGTCTATATCACACAGTTGAACTTGTGTAAGTTCGAACGATGTAATATCGAACCCAAAAGTCCGAAACCGCACAATAATAAATACACAGAACAGCGATTTTTTTTCCCAGGGGAAAAAAAATCACTGTTACCTAACAAAAAAACAAAAAAAACTAAACCTTAAACTAAAACTAAAGTGGGAGGCTTCACCCCCCACCCCCCCTACTTAAATATACAAACTCCGAGATCGCACCACAATGAAAGAAATAGTAAAGCCCCGAAAACGGCCCACCGATTTTTTTTCCCTGGGAAAAAAATCTATGTACCGTGGCTTCATTATTTTTGCATTTATGACTTTTGGGTTCAATACTACATCGTTCGAACTTAGACCCGTGTGGTATGAACTTTGACAGACATTATACCATTCCCAAGCATCATGTAAGACAGGGTTTACCAGTAGAAGTTTGCATATTCACTATAGCATGCACTTTGTCAGTATCTGACAGAAAATAATTTGAATAAAAAGGCATTATGTAAATTAATAATTACACAATTTTTTGTCATTAAATAGTAACCTATTTGAAGTATGTAAATGACCCATGCACTTAAAGAGAATAAAGACAAATTAGACATTTTGTCTCTTAAGAAGTTTATTTACTATAAATTTAGTTATTTTAACATGGTGATGTTTTCTGTGGACAACAGAAGATACAGGACCTATAGCCCTGACAGAGGGTTCATCTACTCTGAGCATGAATGGAAAACCACAATCAGACCACCTCCAACACTGTTATCCAAAAGTGGTTCTGAATACTATAAAAATGATCCAAGTAAAGGAGGAGAACCAAGTGGCCACTACCATTTTATATTAGAGGTAATATACCATAATTCCTTGGTTGCACAGCAGGATGGCTGAGGTTGTTGAAATTAATGCTTTTGTATCTTTTGAAAAAAAAATAATTCCAGGAATCTACTATTCCTATTTAGAGTAATTCAACTTATTACCCAAAATGATTTCTCCCAGGTGCTCTTTATCTTCAGCAAGTTTCTGTCTGACATTCTTTCCAAATTATGACTTGTGAAAAGAGTGTTCAATGAGAAATCTAGAAACCAAAGACAGGTATGCCTCCTCAGTATCAGCTGATATTATCACTATTCTAACTTGATTGTCCTGCCACTTAATAAAGGTAACTAAAAGTAGAACTGTTGACAGAGAGTTCTATGACCCCAGCTTCAGATGGAACTGACAACAAAGGCCATCTCTTTCATGACATGGGAAAAGACTTGACCATGTAGCTCAAAAAGTGGGACATTCTCTCATTTAGGATGGTAGGAGGAATAGAATTTCTTGTCCTAGTAACAAGACCTCTCTATGAGTCCTTGTTCAGAAGCAAATTTCTGAGGTGTTTCAGTATTCTGATATTGCTGGGTCACAAAGGAAACTGACAAAGTGAATACGACATGACAAAAATGGAACTCCTTAAACCATACTTAGAATGTACTCCACTGAGGGAGGAGTGGACTTCCTCAGAACCTCTCATACTTCATCAAGTGTTTGCTTTAAGGATGACAATATGGAGAAAACAACCCAAAGAAACTGTTCCATTATGTTCAGATACACCAAACAGTGGAATGGATTTTGATTTTCATAAAACTAGAAGAGCCCACAATTTCCACTAAATAACTGAATGGCATGTCATAATCAGTATCCTTAATGGGGTGCAGTGACTTTAGATCTCCAAGGACATAAATGTTAACCATAACTATTTGCTTTACTGCCACATCTTCTTTGTTACTTCAAATATTCCACGACTTTAATGTTATTGTATGTTATTATCTGTTCTACTGCTTCATCTTGCTTTTACTTTTTCTCAATGTATAGAAAATGTGCTGCAGCTGTTTAACCATCTATGTATGCCTATAGCCCAGGTCATGGGTGAAAGGACTCTTACAATCAGCCCAACCTAACCATCTAACAAAAAATAAATAAATCTAGAAGAAGGCATCAAGCTTACTCTTCTAGTTCAAAGGCATCCTTGACTAAGGAGTAGTGAATGACATGTTAAAGAACTCCTCTTCTTCTAAGCTCCCCTCCTCCTTTGAGACTGAATCCAAATCAAGGGGAATACTACTTTTGTTTTCCTAAAAACTTTTTCTTCTACTAAGACATTCTAACAGCCAGGCTAAGGACTTGGGCAGGCTCTTAAACTCACTAGAATCTAGCTCTTCTTAAGATGACAGCCTTAAAATGGGTATTGACAGGGACATCAAGAATCTGGTATAGGGTTCTGAATGAGAGATAAGTCCGCAAGCACAGGAAAGTAGTATTGTTGAAACTGAATTCATCCTCAAGTCTTGGTAAGTACCTTCATGAGATGGACCTTGTTTTTCACAAAATCTCACAAAGAGGACACTGATATACAGATCGTACTTGTATAGCATACATCATGGACAGAATTAGGTCAAAAATTTAAAAAGATAGCTGGGTGCACAAGGCCCAGGATAAAAAAGTGCCCAATCCTGGTAGGCGAACTGCTGCCAGGACTAGAAAAAAATGTCACTGCAGAATCCTCAACATACGGAAACATTCCTATAATGGGGCCAAGCCAGGCCCAGGGGGAGGATGGCCCCCTGTTGTAGAAGGAAGCAGCAGTCCACAAAAATCACAAAAATCGATAGGCCAAAGAAGAGCCATAGAGAAGACAGAGTGGACTATTGAGGATAAGAAATAAATTATGTACTGTTATTATTATGCAAAAAGTCCAGAATTTCCAGACACAAAATATACAAAAAGATTAAGAGAGAAATTAGAGGAAAGAAAAATACTTCCACAAGAAAAACTGTCAGAAGCCTCAAATAAATATTTGTGTTCATTAATACGGCAGATTTGTGAAAAACAGTATACAGACCAAGAAACTTTGATCTGTTTGGAAAAAGAAGCATCTGAGGAATTGCAAAAATATAAACAACAAAACTCAGAGCTTTTTGAAAAGTATAAAAAAGAAATATGGACATGGGGAAGAAAGAGATATTTGATATGGTGCAATATTTATGCAAAGATGAAAGCCAAATCAATCAATATAAAGAAGGAAGCCCCAAAGATATTCAAAGAGAAATACAGGCAAAGGCATCCAGATATGGAAAATTTCACAATAATAAAAATTATATCACAAACAGGGGATGCAGAAAAGAAGATTAGTAAAGTAGAAGTTAAAAAATATAGAAATTGAAGTTATGGAGTAAATGTGAAGTGAAGGATTTGGTGTAGATGGTCTAACACAGGTTACATTACAGCATGATGGAAAGAGTCCCCAAGGTGGAGAGAAACAGGAAGATCAGGAGACATCTGAAAAAGAAATATGGACATGGGAAAGAAAAAGAAATTTAATATGGTGCAATATCTATGCAAAGGGGAAACAAAACGAATCAATACAAAATGAGCAGCGCCAAAGATATTTGAAGAGAAATACAGGCAAAGGCATCCAGACATGAAAGACTTCACAATACAAAAAATAACACGACAAAGAGGAAAAGTAGAAAAGGAGATTAGTAATGGAGAATTTAAAGAAGCAGAAACTGAAGTTATGGAGTACCTGCAAAGTGAAGGATTCAGTGCAGAAAATCTAATTAAGAAAGCACCACAACAGGACACAGCAATACACATCCAAATAAAGGGAAAACCAGTGGAACGGGAAGCAATCGGTCAGCTGCCATATGAAGATATTTTGAAGCCTTCCACAGGAAACCAGTATAAATGTTCACTTGAAGCTGGACAGCAAGGGAAGGAACAGGGAACTGTGGAAACTCTGAAGCAGTCAATGTTGAGGAGTGATAGGCCAGTGAGTTCACATATGACAGGGAAACGGATGGCACAGGATGAAATTGAAAAGAATGTGCCACAGGAAGATGCTACAGAACTTTCTACAGAATGCCTGAAGGAAGTGGAAAACAAAAAATGTGGCCTCAGTTTAGAAGAAAATGAGGTAAGAAAGAGTTGTTTGATTTCATAGAGACAAACCGACATACCAAGATCAATGAAAGAAATAGACTGCAGAAGGTCAATAAACCCCAAAAAGTCAGAAGTTTGATAAAACAAATGAACACAGCAATTAGGACTGTCCATAGGGATCCATGCAATATAGCAGAAGTAAACAGGATATATCACTGTGCAGCTGAATTAATAACTGATAAAATTCTACCACAACAACACAGGGTAGTGATGGAAAGGAAGGGGAGAAATCAAACACCATCACAGAAGTATCGCACAGAAAAAAACTACAACGCAATTAAGACAAGAAGTGTCTTTGTTAGAAGAGTATAGAAGAGGGAACAGATCAACAAAAATACTCAGAAAGATAGATGTGATTAAAGCAATGCCCAGTATTAGAACAGATCAGGATCTATCATGCACCATCACGAATAACAAACTAAAAAATCTCAGCACAGGTGGTAAAAAGTACAGTTGTGTACACTTACCATAAAATGTAGATGTTCGAGTGTATTCACTGTTGCAGTCATCACATTTGGGTTATCTGCCTGCAGGTAGCCCTCAGCCGGCCTGAATACTACAGTCTTCAGATTTCTGCATCGGATGCTGTCGCTTCTTCTATGACGTCAGGTCATCAGTGGTTTAAAACATGCAGCCGATGCCATTACATCAGTTTTTCTTGCCCCAGATGTCAGGTGCCCCCACAATAGGAAGCAATTATATGGCATGGGAACCCCCCCATCAAAAAGCAAATACACATGAAAAAATATATACCAAACAAGAAGGAAAGGTAGAGCCAAGAGAAGTCAGGGGGATGGAGGGAGGGTAACCAGGACTGCAACAGTGAATACACTCAAACATCTACATTTATGGTAAGTGTACACAACTGTACCATGTTCTTCATGTTTAACTGCTGCAGTCATCACATTTGGGTTGATTCCCAAAGCTAAGGAAGGGAGGAGGCAGTTAAAAAGCATTAGGGCCAGCTATTAAGCCCTGCAAGACTGCTGTGGCAAATCCAGCTCTGGATTTAGAAAAGATAGGCAGGTGGTAATGCTTGGTGAAGGTATGTACAGAGCTCCAGGTAGCAGCTTCCAGGATGTCCCTGGTAGGGACACCTAAGAGAAATGCCGTAGAGGTAGATGCAGCCCTGGTGGAATGTGATCTTAAGAATTACCCAAGTCTCTTTTTGGACTCCGAATAGTCCTGGCTTTCCCAGCGGAAATACTCCCTAAGGGTATGCAATGTCTCACCAAAAGAAAAATCTTCTGGAGGGGAAGCAGAGGGAATGGAATCCTCTGCATCAGAATCCTTATAAGTAGATAAGGGCAAATCCTGGTAAACAGAAGGAGCAGAGATATCAGATTCCTGATCAGAAGAATCAGAAAGAAAATCATTTCTAGGTCTCTTAGAAGGGAAAGGCTGGCTTCCCCTAATTAAGGTAATAAGGTCTTCAGCCATTCTAAGCATTTGTTTTTGAGGCATATGGGCCTGAGTCTGCAGTTTGTTCGTCAGTTTTCTAGGCATAGTGTGAGTTTTAGGCCTGAGGAATTTGGTACTTCTAGTTGGAAATGATGCCGTCGGTTTAATATAAAAGTCTGTAGGCCTGAATACACCCTCAGAAGCCGGTGCCTGCACAGTGGCTCCGGACCCATCCAAGGTAGAGACATCCGCAGGTTCCATAGCTGAAGAAGCATCTTACGGCACGGACTCTGAATGGGTCTCAGTAGAGGCCTGTGAATCTGTAGTAGCGGGTATCAGGGGCTGCAAAAGTGCCTCACTGAGTACCGGCGGACTGGCGACTAGCTTAACGGAAGTGCCGTCAGCAGTTTTGGACCTATGCGATCTGTCTCTGTCTTTATCCTTACATTTTATTCAGAAGATCGGTAGTCGGATGGCTTAACGAAGCCATTTCTGAGTACGGAGATCGAGAAAGGAAGTATTTGGCTACAAAAATAACCCGATGACGAATAGTTCGGGCGTTGAACAAGGCACAAAACCGACAGCAAAGGACGTTGTGGTCTGGGCCTTAACAGGTGATGCAGTAAGAATTAAAATCTCTATGAGGTATTTGCTTTCCACAGGCAAGACAATTGTTAATTTTTTCTGACATCTGTTAGAGCAAGAAAAAAGGATCCCCAATGGGGTACTTATCTTTTTTGAAGACTTCAGGTCTGAAACTCGAAAACGAAACTTTCAGGAGACGGCCGACTTGCACTTGTGAACTGCTTCTGCTTCGGGCACCGCACCGTAAGAAAGACTGATGTAATGGCTTCGGCTGCATGTTTTATACCTCTGACGACCTGACGTCATGGAAGAAGCGACAGCATCCAACACAGAAATCCGAAGACTCTGGTATTCAGGCCGGCTGAGGGCTACCTGCAGGCAGATAACACAAATGTGATGTCTGCAACAGCGAAACACGAAGAACATCTTAGAAGACACACAGATAAATATAAAGGAAAATTACAAAATAAGCAATTTATTGATGACCCAAAAACGTTTTATAGAGAATTGGGAAACAAGGTAAAAGGAATTGAAAGACCACCAAAAAAAAGAGGAAATAGATACATTTTAGAGAAGTATTTATGAAGATCCTGTGGAACATAAAATATGCTAAATGGACAGAAGTAAAAGAAAGAATAAGAAGTTTAAAGGTAGAGGATATGAAATGGGATGAAGTAACAGCCAGAGAGATTGAAACAAAGTTAAGAAAAGCCTCTAATTTGAAAACCCCAGGCCCAGCTGCAGTACCTAAGTTCTGGTTAAAACTATTAACATCCTTTTGCGAAGATTTAGTCATGATTAAGAACTATTTATATGCCCAACCCGAAAAGACACCAAACCTGGCTAACAACAGAAAAAAACAATGCAACTACTTAAGAGTGAACCTGCAAGCTACTCTAAAAAAAATTAGAGACTGATAACTTGTCTTCTGACAACATATAAGTTATATACTGGAATTAATGCCGACAGAATTTATAGTCATTTATAAGAAAACTCAGTTATAGCGGTAGAACAAAACGGCAATAAAGGAAAGTTATATGGAACAAAGGATCATTTGTTGTTAAATAAAGTCATAGTGGAGAACTGTAAAAAGGGGAAGAATCAAAGTATGGCATGGACTGACTACAAAAAAGCATTTGATAGAAACCCACTTTCATAGATAAAAGAGTGCTTAAAAATGTATAACGTACACTCTACACTGATCGACTACATTACAGTTACCATGAAACAGTGGCAGATCACTTTGCAATTTCCTAGAAAACAACAAAGTGTAAAGACTTCTCATCTTCTCTTTGTCAGTGATTTGAAACTGTATAGGCTCGACAGATGAGGAACTGAAAGTACAACTGCAAGTTGTTAAAACTTTTTCAGATGATATAAGAATCTCATTTGGTCTTGATAAATGTGCAAAAGCAACCTTTAAAGCAGAAAAACTGCAGCACCAAGAAAATATCAGTTTTGGACAAGAATGTGATATAAAAGAACTTGAGCAAGAGGGAGTGTATAAATGAGAATTGATGAAGGATCAACAATAAGACATGAACAAGTGTGAATAAACTTAGAATACTTTACAGGACTTAAATTAATCCTGAAAACAGCATTGTCATCTAAGAACAAAATTCAAGCTATAAACCAATTTGCTATTCCTGTCCTAACTTATAGTTTTGGAGTGACTGACTGGCCCCAAAATGTGTTGGATATACTAGACAGGAAAAAAAGAAAGATGCTTCATGTTCACCAAATGATTTACAAAAATCAGTGCATACCAAGATTATATATTCCCCGTTCCAAATGCAGGATGGGCCTCCTTGAAACGGGTCTATATTAGATAATTGAACTTTTGAAAGTTCAACTGTCATATGGTCAACACCATATGCTCGAACTTTTAAACGTTCAAATATCTAAAAAAAAAAATAAACTACACAAAACACCTACCTGAACGGTTTAAGCAACACCCCTGCTCTTTAAATATACCAACTCCTAGATAGCACTACAGTGCAGAAAAGTGAAATCTTCACATTCTGCACTGTAAGGAGATCTCCGTTACAACGTTCACACATTCAAAAATTCGATCATATGATGTCGACCATATGACACTCAAAATTTTGAATGTTCGAACATTCAATATAGACCCCCTTGAAACTGATTACATGTATAGATCTGCAATTGTGGGACTGCACATGTATCTGCTGACCTCACAAGACCCAAATGTAGTGAAAGTTCTGAAACATGAGGAGAATAAATCTGAGATGACTTCTTTGCTTAATCGAGCAGAAGCATATCGGCATCAAGCAGGAATGGAAATCAAACCAGAAGTAGGTAAAAATCATGCAGCACCTGAATGTAACAAAAAAAACAAAAGAAAGAATATAAGGTGAAGGACCAGATGAGAAGGCAAGAAATATGAAAAATGCATAAATATATTTGGAAGTACAGAAAACTTCTTGAAGAACCTAATGTTGATCAGGATTGAACACAGGAATGGCTAAGAAAAGACAAATTCAAACCAAGAGATGAAAGGTTAATATTGATGGCCCAAGACAATGGGCTAGAAACAGGCTAGTTTACAAAGTCCATTGAACATGTGGGAGAAACAGACAAATATAGGTTTAGTAAAACCAAATTGGAAACAGTCGCACACCTCATTGCTGCTTGTGACATACTAATGGCAGAAGTACTATATACTGAAAGGCATAATAATGTGGCAAGACTGTTGCACTGAGGATTATGCAAACATTATGGTATTGAAGTGGCTGAAAAACACTGGAAATATGAGCCACAAAGTATCATAGAAAATGATGAAGTCTACATCACATGGGATCATCCATTACCAACAGTTCAAAAGATAGATGCTAGAAAACTGGATATTGTGGTCTATGAAAAGAAGACAAGAGTAGCATTAAGCATTGAACTAGCCACACCCAGTGACTACAGGGTCTTGTGTACAGAGAGACACAAAGTCATAAAATATCAGGATTTGCAGGCAGAAATGAGAGCAATATAGAAGAAAGACTCCCAGACAGTTCCAATAGTAGTAGGAGCAACGGGTCTTACAAAAAAGAATCTGCAATCGTATTTAGATATGTTATCAATATATGTAACTCAGTATGAACTGCAGGAGTTATTACTGGGCACATTGCAGGTGCGAGCACTTCTGGCTGACATCAAAGATTGAAACAATACTAATTTCATGAATTTTAATCGCACTCTGACTTAGGAATGGAGTCCATTCCTGTCATGGCATTAGAAACCCAAAAGACATGGAGAAATTAAAAAAGGGGAAAAGTAGGCAGGGGTTTACAAGGAATTAGACCTGAATCTAACAGTATATCTGTAATTGCTTTAACAGACAGCATCAATAATTTGTCACACTTCTTGCATCAGCTAATCAATGAATGTTTAACAGTCAAAAAGTTTATAAGCTTTGAACTATACCCAAGTACCTAAAAGAAGGTTAGCAACTGCATTTGGGCATCTCTGTCTAAAAAAATGGAAGAGTATGGATAGGTTATGACAAGCGTAAAGCCACTGTGAGAGAATAGTGAAGACATGGCCCACTGATAGGTGAGGCAGAGAGATAAGACTGGGTAGAGACACTTACCTCAGTGTGTTGCCTTCCTCTAGAAATCTAGAAAAGAAGATAATGAGGGTGATGACCTCAACAAGGAAGAAAACAACAGACATCAATATATCTTCCTGGCCTTTTTGTGTTTTCCTTCCAAGGCCTCAGTGACCTACTAAAGATTTAGGGTGATCCCTTCTAAAATGAGACAGAAGGATTTATGCTGTATTATGATCTGACCCAGGAAGCAACTCACTTGAAAAACTTGCACTACCAACTCCACTTTTTCTATCACAAATTCATCAGATGCAGATCCAGAACATTATTACAATTCATGTCATAAAAACAAACTAAATAGACTAATAAAAACAAAAACAAAACCAAACATTCTGAAACAGTTTTTTGTGCCAAATGCCTGAGAAAAGCCTGAGAAGTGACCCCTAGTTCCTGAACGATTGTCTAGTTAGAGATAACTTACAGGAAGTTGGAAAAGGAATTTCCTATAGGCCTTCCATACACATCAATCAACAGTGCAGAAGTTTTTTCTAAAGCTGAAATGCTCAAGGCATTGAGACAAAGGCTCCTTCTGCTGATATTCAAAGAGGTACCTGAACTTCTAGTTAACACAACTCGTAGGAAACATATTTATTTAATTAATTAATTTATTTGCAGTTTGTTAACGAAGAAAGTCCAGCGGGCCATACAGAGCCTGTTTTCAGTGGAGGCCCGGGTAGAAAAGCTCCTCGGTACAATAAAAAGGAAAATTATATACATTGGCAATATACAATTATCAAATAAATTAGCTTACAAAGTTGTAAACATGGTTAACAATTCAGTGACCAGACAAACAGCAGTGACAGATTACAAAAAAAAAAAAGACAGTCTCTTTTCTATCGGCACTACTCTGGCCAGGACCCTTGATAAAGTAACACATTTTGTGACTTTAGAATTATTCAATCACTTATTAATTTCCTGAGACAAGTGTCATCTATTCAGGATCATGGGGGTGGGGGTGCTAGGACTTATACCAGCAGGCAATAGGCACAAGGCAGGAAAATAATCCAGGTTAGGATGCCAGTTTATTGCAGGATGCACCCCCCCACACACACACAAACATCTATATGGACAATTTGAAGGATCATCAATTTGCTTACCTATATGCCAGAAAACAGGAGCACCTGTCAAAAACTGACAGACAAAGGGGGAGTATGTAGCATGCATCACATAGAAGGCACCCCAGCCAAAACCTGAACCAGAACAAAGCAATGTGGTCGCAAAGCTTAGCAAACTGACAAAGCAGCACATATTCAGAGTGACTGGTAATAAGGATATTATCCTGATACAGTTCACAAATAGGAATGGGTAAGAGCAATTCTAAAGATGAAGTGTCTCTTGGATCTAACCAAGACCAATACTGCCAACCGCGCATCTTTTCTGCCCTAAACTAACATGTCGTGAGTTGGATGAACATTCTGTTAACAGGCTTTTTTGCTATCCGCTTACTAACATAATGAAAATGCGAAATAGTCTGCCTCCACACCTCTCAACCTCTTAGGATGAGAAATCTGGATAAAGCCTAAAGTAATGGGGAGACAAAAACCCCAAAATAGGGACAGACTTTAAATAATGCTTTTATACACTTAGAAAGTTGGTAGACTAAACTGATTATTACTAGAATGTATTTTCTGAAGGATATGAAATCTGAAATCAAATGTCTGTCATTATTTAGTGAACTCAGTCTTAAGATCATCTCAGTGATTTGCCAGAAAACCACAAATTTTATGAGAAACAGATCAAAAATATGAATCTAAAATTTGGACATTTAGTGAAAATGTGGACAGTTGAGAGGTCTGCCTCCTTCTTTGATAATAATCCTAATAATCTGTGATAAACTGCTGCATGTGTTGCAAGACACTTTCTCATTGAAAATTTGCAAAAACACACAACTTAACATGAATGTAGATAAATGCACTTAGCTTAACAATGAGGACACTGCTGTATATTGTGTTGTAATGGCAAATGATCGAAAGGCTCACAGACTGAAAGGAAAATAAAAACAAGGAAAGGATCATCTCACCTTTAAGGAAGACCGGCCTTCAATTGTGCTCTGAATGACAATTTGTCCCTCTAGACCAACAGTAATATTCATCATTGTTACAGGCAAGGAGCTATCACAGGGAGGTTTGATTGTCCGCATGAACTGCCCTCTACGAATGGTATGAACAATTACTGTTCCATCCTATGAACAGAAGAAAATGTTACTTTTAACATGTTACTGAAATGTAAATTCTGCTTAAACATATTGGCCTAACCATCATATTTTCATGAACAACCTGCTGTGTAGGTTCCTTTCTTTTTCTAAGGAAATTAATTTAAAATGTATATGGCCTTATTTTTAAAAGTCTTCAGCATAATTTGTGTTGTGCTATAGTTTCTTCCAAAGTAATTTTTTACACTAATAATACAACTCTTATCTCTGAAATTCTTATTTTTCCTGATTATTTACTTTATTGTTTCTTAGTGCTGGACAAACAATACCAGCCTTTGGGTACCAACACTCACTGAACAGTCTCATCAGTCACTATGGCAACCCATCAACTTCTTCCCAAGAGAGTTTACTCCAAATCAAGAAAAACAATATGTTGCTACTTCTACAGTCCAGAGAAGAATACGGTCACACATTAATGAAAATGCATAATGTCAGATGCCATGCAATGGTAGTTACATTTAGCAGAACCCAATACTTTTTTACTTTTTCTCCAGAAGGCAACTAAAGCGGTATTTATTTAGGATTATTCTCACATTGTTCAATTTATTTATTTATTATTTTACATTTGTTAACCAGGATAGTCCGACTGGATATGTGTCCATTTTCAGTGGAGGCCCGGGGAGAAAAGCTCCAAATCACAGATATAAGCAATAACAGTAATAAGCATAGCAGATTATAAGAAGAACAGCAATTATAGAGGTGATACGTTATTCAGGAGTCTGTTAACTAAGAGTAGGAATTACATTCACATAGGAGACAAAACATAAGAATTTAACAGTTTTTCATTAATTATGGCACTAGGGTATAAGTAAGTCATATATAAGTATAGTATAGGCACTAGGGTATAAGTAATCAATTAGCTGAAAAAGGAATAATTTTTGAGATACTTTCACATTTACAATAAATACCAAGTTACCTGCATACATTTGAGGTAACAGCTTTAAATAATATTGATAGAGGATAGTTATGGTGGCAGCATGGCAATCAGAGAAGGTACAGTTAAACTGGAAATCAGAGCATCAGGTAGGGCTCCTTTGTAGAATGATTTCACAGAAGTTGGGGATGACTTGCTGAAATACCTTATCTTGAGTTGTTAACAGTCAGTGTCATTAGAGGAATATCCATAAATGGAGGGTAGGCCTTTAATCACTATTCTTTCTTGGTAGAAGGCATGCCTGCATCACAATGTCTGAATTACAAACTCAGCTGGCATGCAATCTTTTCTACTTCTAAGAGACCTCGATGTTGAGGCTCCATGGCATATAGGGATGAAGCCCTGACTGTGACCCAGACAACAAAAGATTGATTAGTGACTCAGTCAATGAAGGAGCCAGGGATGATGGAGGAGGAGTGGCAGTTTCTCAGTTTGTCCGTACAGGTTGAGAAGGAGGGGTTGGATGTCTTTCTGCAATTTGTCACTTCTTCAGTAATGGGGAGCATGCCATCACCTTGAGACACACTGCCATGCAATTTGGCATCAGACGGTAGGGTTGGAGTTCACTGACATTACATTACATGTGATAATGCGAGTGACAGAAGCAGCTTCATCCAGTTATAGTATCCAAAAAAATCCAATGCAGATAACACATCATATATGTGTTAGGGACTGTGCTCTGGATTTCCCCATCCCTTCTGAACATGCCTATAGCTAAGGTGGTCCCAGTCGCACGGGGTGGGACACTAAAGTTAAGAGTGACAGGAAGGGATAGCAGCGGATGGTCAGCTGGAAGGCATGCAATGGAGGGGCAAAAAAATGTGACAGACTCAATGTTGTGTTCAAAGCGCACAGTTCCTGCTGGCTATTCCCTCATACAGAACAGAATATTGGTAACTATCTGCACAGGTAGTCCACTAAATTACTCTCTGAAGGAGCACAGACAACCAGAAGACTATTTTATTTGAAGAACAAATTCTCAAAGTAGCACAGCTTATCTACAAAGAGAAAAAGACTGAGTTCAACTTTTTTGTGATGTGCTACATCACCGTTACAGTCTGTCACCACCTATAATACTCCCAGGTTAAGAATAAATTGAAAAGCAAACAGGGTCAGATGCACTGCCAGCATCTCTTTCTGACTGATCCACAGGTATCTGCGAGCAAGAAACCACATTCCATGCATTACTAGATTTTTGTAATGGTCTCCACAGGCACACTCAAGCATTTATTGTCATTTACTGTGTTCAGTAAGGTGGAACAAATGACAGACTAATTGCACCACTAGAGGAAATCTTTTTTTTTCACAGCAGTAAATCAGTGGATGAATCGGTTCCTATGACTGAGCTTTGATCTCACAAGTTCTTCAAACACCACTAAACCTTTCTCATATGCATGGCCAGCACTGGATAACATAGGTTTAGAGGAGACCATAAATCCCGGTGTCTTTTGGAACACAGAAGCTGACATGTTCATTTCTGAAAGCTGAACCATGTACTTCACAGGTTCATATGTAGTTACACAGCTTGAAGTCCATGGAGCCACTGAGCAGCCTAGCCCAAATTGTCAGTTGTTCCAAGCACTACTTGGTTAAGTGGATTGCACAAGGCCACACAGTAAGCAAATGATGGCTGAGGGAATCAAACCCTGTACCACAGGAACTACAGCTAACAGCCTAAACCCTCTATGCCAACTACCAGATTCTGGCAATGACACACTTGCAAGAGAATGTGTCCAGGAATGCCCCTTTAAAAGCTTCTATATCAAGGAAGTTTCAAGAAAGTTATATTAGCCTTCTTTCTGTTTAAGGTTATTTCCAAGTGGCTAAAACAAGTGAAAACCTGATATATGCCTGAATCAGAGAATCATAAACTTAAGAATGACTGTAAATTCCCTGAAAGCAAAGATAAGAAAAGCTAGAGTTAGATATTTCATGATAAGCCCATTCCCAAACCAAAAAGAATGGTACATAAACTCTAAACTTGAAAAATCTCCTGGGGCCACATTGAACAGGGATATGCTGACATGCATGTCCAGGGTCATCAACAACGTAAAAGAAATGAAAGCATCAATATTCTGAATTTCATGGCCTTTATGAAGTTTTGCAGTTTGTTCAAGTCCACAACTGTCTAGCATATAAGAACAAGAAAAGTTCTAGAAGTAAAAAAAAATCACCTGGGCCTAAGGTATTGGTTCAATGATTTTCATCTGAAGATGGGGGGGGGGGGGTTCCACAAATTAAGCTATTCTGACAGACAATCCATAATCATACCTAGAACAGGCTTCTCCATAAATTCAAAGCTATACCCACAGAAAGTACAGTTGTGGGTAAGGTATTCAATATTAACAGCATTTTATCAAGGAAAGGTGAGTTTAACAGTAAATCACATTCTGTGCCACATTTCTAGAGCCAAAATGTCTCCCAGCACTGACATTATTTCTTGAGGGGAAGCAAGGTGGTCTTGCTCTCTGCTTATGTAATCACGTGGGTGGAAGGAGGCATTGTCTTATATTGCATTATGTTTCTCATTCTCTTTGGTTCTTTGCACCTGTACTCTCAACAGAGATGCAAACTTGGGGTAGAGTTCTGTGTAAAGATACATACCATAACATAATATATAACGGAAGATCTTTGAGGAGTGGTCATTGCAACAGTAAATCATATTATTTGAATTACACTAACCTTATCTGCATTTTCATTCTGGTTCACAGGTAAGTACTAGGCAGTCAGTCTATAGACTATTACAAGCCTAGCCAATAAAATCATATTCAAAGTTTCCTCTAGTTTTCATGAGGGCAACAGAAGACAGACCAAGGGAGAATTTGAGGCTAAACATCCAATTATTTAGGTTTACCCCACAGACAGCAAAAGTGAAACTTAGTTTGACAATTTACTGCAAGTTTTTTCTACAGCTGGGGGAGCTACTTTAGGTTATGAATTTGTTACACCAATGTGCCTTATTTATCTGCTAAAGGTGGTTTAGGTTGCTTAGCCAGACATTTAAGAAATGAATTGTTCTGTACACGAAGAGGAAGGTTGAGTTTTTCATGGGTCAAAGCTCTGGCTATGGTATTTCATCAGAAGTACAGGATTCTTCACAAAGATTTAGTAGTCCTGTGCCAACATACCACAAAACTTTCATTGGTGTGCAAGATGTTCATATATAGGCAGTTTTTATTTATTTTGATCTGTTTACATGGTAAGTGGACTAGTCCATTGACCTTTACAGACTTTTTAACTTCTGTAGGGAACTGTGATTTTTTGGCAAGCTAATATACTAAAAAAAACAAAATCATTATAGTAAAATGCCAAGCAACTGTGAAATAAACCCAATAACAGTTATAAATAATTATGTGGAATTACTAAGTGGGATGGAGGGAAGATAGCTTTACTGCTATAGTGACCACTTCTCAAAGATTTACTACTATGGTAAAGTAATCTTACATACAACTGAACAAACAACTCTAAGGAAGATCACTGTGACAGTAAATCTTAACAATTTGTGTAGATTCCTAAGCAGGACTTCAACATCAACAGACTTACTATACTTGTCTTTACAAATGGCAATGCAAAGGGCCAGCCATTCAGACTGTATCAGCTTACTCAACTGAAGGTCTTCTTTCCTTTTCTTGAATGAAACAAGCTGCTAAACAATCCTCCTAACTTTGTTTTCCTAGTCTGATATTGGAGATATACATGTGCATCCAGCAGACGTAAAACAATGTTTGCAATCATTTTGACAGACTGCATAAAAGACGGGCAGTTCACAGATACTGCTGATATCCTGACCATGAAAGAAAGATTAATCTTGAGTGAGATTTCATTATGGAAAATAAAACATGGTGATTTAAACAACAGGGCATTTAATGCTGATATTCTTCCTCCTGATGTAGTATTTAGGAGGAAACATGCCTTCCACAAAAGCTATTTTAATTCCACTGTCTCTGCAGACTGAAAAGGAGGTAATAAAGTTACTTTTTCCAACACAAAGTTCAAAAATTAATGGAAGAAAAGTATGTATTTTTTACAGGTCTCAAATGTAGAACTCCTTTAAAGAAGGGTTCAGCAGAAGATGTGCTAAAAGCTGATGGTAAACAGGGAACTACATCTGATACACAAACCTTAATGACATGACTGCCGAGGAAAGTAGGAGTGTGATTCTAAATCAAGAGATGGAACAACAGCTGACCAGACACCTAGGCCCCATGTAGAACTGATAATGATGATTACACAGACATTACTGGATTAATATCCTTAAATAAAATCAAATAAAGGACTTAGTCCAATAATCGTGGGATGGGACAATCATAATCCAGGCCTAGTGAGAATTCCAAGAAAGAAATGCCTTCCACTTTTGAATATAAGATGTTACACTTGAGGGGAAAAATAATTCCTTTAAGAAATAAAAATCTGTCCTCTCTGCTGTCATTTTCTGGAATTTCAGAATGGGATGTAAAATCTTGCCTAGCTGTGTCAGTAAGACTTTCTGTACAGCTAAGGACTATGATGGATGACTGATCTGGCTCTTTAGTTGACAATACCATAGTTGTCTTGGTCAGGATTATATTCTTGCTTACTAAAAGATTTTGATTCTGTTTTGAACACAGCATGCAAACACATGGTGATGATAGTTATGAAGATATAAAATAAAGTTGTGGAAGATGGAAAAGGAATAATTAAGTTCTGGAATAATAAGACTGAAGAACCCTCTAGTATGACCAAGGTCTACAACTGCAAGTTACTTGATCTTAGGTGAAAGTGAATTACTAGAAATGATGGCTGGTGAAACTGGTTACTCCCGGAGTCCTGGGGAGTGGCTGATAAAGACAGAATATAAGACTTGTAGGTAAAGAAGTCCTTAAGGCCTATTAGTGGCTACTATGTCTAACAAACAATAAGTGATAGTCTGCATTTTTAGTTTGCTAGATTCATCAGCAAAGTTGTGTAAAATAGTTTTTTTGAAGTAGCCCAGCAAGACTTTATTTTCAAAAGAAATAAATACTTAGGTCTCAGAAATTGTATTTCCTCAAAGAGCACAGGTGAGGAGATGGG